>NC_056440.1:53199516-53499516 GCF_018296145.1 Oncorhynchus tshawytscha | reverse complement strand
CACACTATTGAGCCTCATTTTGACTTGTTTTAAGGACATTACATCAAAGTTGGATCAGCCTGTAGTATGGTTTTCCACTTAAATTTAGAGTGTGACTCCAAATCCAGACCTTCATGGGTTGATAAATTTGATTTCCATTGATAATTTTTGCGTGATTTCAATTCAATTATATAAAGAAAAAAGTATTTAATAAGAATATTTCATTCATTCAGATCTAGGGTGTGTTATTTTAGTGTTCCCTTTATTTTTTTGAGCAGTGTATTTATTTATTTTTTTAAATTTTGACTATCCGGAAAAAATCATGATATTCGAATAGTAAAATCTTTTCAAATGCCGATCCCTACTCCCCTATCACTCTTCTCCTCTATGTTCAATCTATCCATACATATCACCCTCTTACTGTATTTTTAGTCTACCCAGAACGTTGCACCATCAGCCTGGCTGCAGTGGGCGACATGGAGAAGCACCATGGCCGTATTGCATTCTGGGATGACATATGCGAGTTCAAAATGGCGTGCATGAAGAAGGCCGTGGTAACAGAGGCCATGGTGCAGATTCTCCGACCAGACACTCATCTCTAAGCCTGCAGTCATACAGGTACACACACACACACACACACAAGGTATATAGAAAGGAAAAAGGTTACAGCAATTGAGTGGGTGTAGAGAGTTAGTCATAGAGAGAGAGAGGTCCCTGGAGGCAGGTTGGTTGTGTGTGTGTGTGTGTGTGTGTGTGTGTGTGTGTGTGTGTGTGTGTGTGTGTGTGTGTGTGTGTGTGTGTGTGTGTGTGTGTGTGTGTGTGTGTGTGTGTGTGTGAGAGTACATGTGTGGCAGAGCTGTAGCGCTGGGTGATTGATAAGTCTAATCCTTGTTTAAGTTCCTCTTTAGGAAACTTCATTACTCTCTCCCCCCTGCAAATGGAGAGCCACTCACTGAGCTAATGGAGAAAACACACACACACACACACACACACAGCAGGGAGAGTACAACACACTCACTAATACACACACACACTACAAGCACAATCATCCTCTTAGATCCTGAACTTACATACACCATATACACACACATTGTGTTTCCTAACAGACATTCTATATCACACACACACAAATGAGAGCATGGATACCTTTTTTAAAACCTTTTTTTTGTCATATTCTCTGTCATTTCTGTAGACGCTCCTTCCTCTACCCATCCTCCTCTTTGTTAAGTAGCATGTTCTTTCCCACGTCTCTCCCATAATGAATGAGCGGAGCGGGTGAAATAATGGAATTTGAATCTTCTAATCGATAGTTTCTCCCCTCCATTGAAAAATGGACAGCTCCCCCTCGGCCCAAATTGCATGGATTCTCATCCATTGCCTACCTCTGGTACGATCCAATAACATTCCATTAAGGATGGTCGGAACGGCGTAAAATTAAAAGCCTGTCTCAGGGAATTGTGAATCGCTGTTAAAACAGTTATGGCCTTTTTCTAAGAATGTTAAGGAATGTGCTTTAGAAAGTCAAATTGAAAAGGGGTGTAAAACTGTCCCTAGTTGTTGTACCTGTGTAATGTACCAACTTTTTTTAAGCATGAAAGTGGGTTCAAACCTCTTGTTTTGGCCTCTGTTGTGGTAAGTATTGTGTTTTTGGTTAATTATACTCAAGAACAGGGGGAAAGAAATCACCTTGAGGTACAAGTGCTTAGTTGTCTTTTATTGCTGAATATTGCTTGTATTCACTGTTCTTCTGTTTCTTGCTTGATAAGACCAAAAGCATGTTCTAATTTCCTGGTTTGTTTGATTACAGAATGTGAAAGTGTGTGTGTATTGATCTTTTGTTTGTGGACTGCTCTTCCCAGAGGATTGATTGTAACACAGTGTGTCTCTCAGAGCTGGAGTTTGCATCAGACTTCTGCCTAAAGATTACAGACTGCATGGTGAGTCGCACACACAGACACACACGCACGCCTAACTCAATCTTCTGATTTAATCAAGGCTGTCAGCTGTGAGGATTGATCACAGGTGTGGTGATAAATGGGGCCAACTAATTGGCTAGGAAGGGTCAGGTGGGTGGTACACTAGTGTGATTGATAGAAAATCTTCCTTATCCCCAGGTGTGGTTGATTACATGCATTGTTGTGTCGTGTGTGAAAGGAGTTTGTCATACCAGGGAGATCGTGTTACTTATGTGTTCTTTCTGTACCTTGAATATAAACATTTAATGCATATTTAATCTTTGTTAAATATGCACATTTTGGTGCCTTCTCCAATTTCTAATGAGGTCAAAACTACAGATTGGGTGGTGGACATTTGGGTTATATTCAACTTGGCATTTTGCAGCAGAAATTGAGCGCTCTTATGGGACAATTTTAGGTAGTACCTCCCCATTTAAATTTTTTTTGCGCCATTTCATTCCTACTGGGAACTGCTGTCTCTTATCCCAAGTACAAACCACTGACGTTGTGCACTAAAACCCAAATTGCTCTACATTGAGGAGTGCTGCAATGTGGCTGACCCTGAGCCTCTCAACAAGCTTTGTGTGTATGGGGTTGTGGGAGGGGGGCAGAAGAGAAATTTACGTTCTAACCAAATGGAGAATCAAAATTAATAAACTTACAGCTCTAACACACCTGATAAAACTGGTCTTTTGGTGACCGTATTTTAAAAAAAACATTTGCCTTAGTGCAGCAAAAGCCCACACTTCCAGTCGCTTTCAAGACCATAATCAGAGACCCCTTGTTTAAATCTTCTCCGTAACCAATCTTAGGCAATAGGCAGGGGGTGGATGATAGTTCACTCTGTACGGTGAACTATCATCCACCTATCATCTAGTCTATTCTATGCTGTGCTGGCAGGCACTCACACTGCGGCTCGTCACCATGTCTCCCCCTCTGGGAAGTTCTCAGACTGATCGGCATAGAGCTCTGGTCAAGGCGTTGCGCTATGAAGGGAATAGGGTGCCATTTTGCGAATTGCACACAGAGAACATATAGAGCAGAAATAGCCCTGGTGGACTCTGGCAAGTGATTTGTCTTTGGTGGCCCATTGTATTTTGAGAGCATTGTGCAGTGTGGCACCAGTGTCTCTCTCCACTATTTTAAAAGTGAATCAATAGCTGGTTATTATCTGCCTCTGCTCTGTCGGCCCTGTGGATCTAATGGAATTTGTAAACATCCTCTTTTTTAAAAAAAATTCTCTGCCCCATAATTTTAAATATCCACCTTTTTTATTTGTTCCATTTCTTGGTGTGTGGATTGCCTGGTGCAATGAGAAATTATACATCTCACTTTGTAGTGCTTTGTGTGACTGAACATTTGACTGAAAATTTTACAATTAACGGAATCTCTGATGACAGGTTAAGGGGGGGCTCTTGGGTCTCTGTGTTTGACTAGTATTTCACAGAGGTATTGTGGATAGTGGCAGACTGTGGGATTTGTATGAAATTTCCCATAGATATGGGTCAGTTTTGTGTTTTCCCCCTTATGGGCTAAAGTTAAGATTTTAGAGGTGCTTAATCCTAGATATTTTACTATTGGTAACTACTACCCTGCGTGTGGACCACATGTGTGAGGGAGAGAATGGACCGCGTGTGCGCGTTCGTCCGCTGTGATGGAGCGCCTGCTTTTGTTCTCCTGTCGACAGTCCATTCATCAGCGATGCCTGCCTAACCTTGCATTAAATGAACAGCACAACCCCTGCGTCTGCGCCACGCACACAGAAGACAAATACCCCCTCTCCCTCCCTCTGTCCCCCCCTTTTTTTACTCTTACCACTCCTCCTTTCCCTGTATATGTAGGCCCAGAAAACCTCTGTCAAAAAGCATGGGTCAGGCTTTAAAGGTTTTGCATTGTTTTGTAGTCAGAAGGATTTTATCTCAAGGGGTTGTCTTGTTTTTATTTTTGTATTTTTACACTTTAATTTAATTCAGACTTGTGATTCAATATCTATGTAGTAGCTTATAGTCCAAATAACCAATTTTCCCCTTGGTGAGATAAAATAGTATTTATTTAACCTTTTAAGATTAGTTACTTTAGACTAGTTTTAAGACTTGTATTACTCCCAAGGCCATTCTTTGCTGATAATATCCACTAGAGTATTGCCCTGGTTGCTGTGAAAAAGAATGTGATGCATTATATTCCATAGTTGATTCGGGGGGAATTAACATAAGAAGCCCCAAAACTAGCCCTAACTTCAAAAGCCTCAAAGTTCTGGTTTGGAAAGAGAAGGGTTACCTATATTTTTTTATTCATTCTAACACCAGTGTCTCTCACTGCTGAAGAGGTTGATGGAAACTCACTTCTGTTTGATTCGTCTTTCACCTGCTCTCCATCAAATTTAAATTGAATGGAAAAAGTGGCCTTCCAGTCAGACAGAAGGTGCTCTCTGAAATTTCAGGGACATTTTGGAGCACATTAAGAGCAAAATTATTAAACTCCCATCCCTGGTTATTTGTCAGCATCACTCATTGTCCACCAGGTGACTGTCACACCAAACACCTTACCCCCTAGGTGCAGCCCCCATAACATAACCCCCTGTGTGTTACTGAGTTTACAGTCGCCCCTGTTGTGTGCAGAGTTTTTAACTGGGCAGGAATGCAGGGCCTCAGAGTTCTACTTAAAATCACATCTGATGTTTTTCCCACCTTACTAATTATGAATTTCTGCTTGTATGATTTCACATGGAGTATCTACTATTTAGTTTTCCACACCCTCTCACACAATTAGACTACACAATATATACAATATAATCAACCAAAAAACACATGTACTGAATGACCTTTTCTCTAAGTTTAGAGAGCTCTATATCTCTACATTTGGACTCTACAAGGTGTTGAAAGCATTCCATAGGGGTGCTGGCCCATGTTGACTCCACTGCTTCCCACAGTTGACAAATTGCCTGGATGTCCTTTGGGTGGGACCATTCTTAATACACATGGGAAACCGTTGAGCGTGAAAAATCCAGTAGCGTTTCAGTTCTTGACACACTCAAACCGGTACGCCTGGCACCTACTACCTTACCCCGTTTAAAGAGACTTAAATATTTTGTCTTGCCCATTCACCCTCTGAATGGCACACCTACACAATCCATGTCTCAGTTGTCTCGGCATACATACACAATCTATGTATCAGCTGTGTCAGCTTAAAAATCCTTATTTAAACTGTTTCCTCCCCTTCATCTACACTGATTGAAGTGGATTTAACAAGTGACATCAATAAGGAATCATAGCTTTCACCTGGAATCACCTGGTCAGTATGTCATGGAAAGAGCAGGTGTTCCTAATGTTTTGTCCAGTTAGTGTATATCAGAGAAACATTTAAATATTACATTCCAGAAAATGAAATCCGGAAATAGTTTGGCTAGTTCTATTTTACATCAAACACATGTAAGATCAAAAACTGAGAATTTTCTTCCAGGTTTAGCCCTGGACCAGTGGATACGGTGAATTACCTTGACTTTTATTAGGCTGTTTCTAGCGACAAAATAGAATGTTCTCTTGCTATATAGCACAGATCCCCAAGTCTCATCCTCAAACCCTGCTCTAAAATTATTTCCTGTAAAGATGGGTTCTTTAAGTAATTAATGATTGCATACAGTGCCTTCAGAAAGTATTCACACCACTTGACTTGTTGTTGTGTTGCAAAGTGGGATTAAAATTGATTTAATGTTCATTTTTTGTCAAAGATCTACACAAAATACTCGGTCAAAGTGGAAGAAAAATTCTGACATTTGTAAAAGATTCATGAAAAATAGAACACAAATATATCTTGATTGGATAAGTATTCAACCCCATGAGTCAATACATGTTAGAATCACCTTTTGCAGTGATTACAGCTGCGGGTCTTTCTGGGTAAGTCTCTAAGACGTCCACACCTGGGTTGTGAAACATTTGCACATTATTCTTTACAAAATTCTTCAAGCTGTGTCAAATTGGTTGTTGATCGTTGCAAGACAACCATTTTCAGGTTGTGCAATAGATTTTCAAGTGGATTTAAGTCACAGCTGTAACTCAGCCACTCAGGAACCTACACTGTCTTCTTGGTAAGCAACTCCAGTGTAGATTTGGCATAAACATGGAATAAACAAACATACAGTCAATAACACAATAGAGAAAAAAGTCTATATACAGTGTGTGCAAATTAGGTGAGATAAGGGAGGTAAGGCAATAAATAGGCCATAGTGGCTAAATAATTACAAATTAGCAATTAAACACTGGCGTGATAGATGTGCAGAAGATTAATGTGCAAGTTGAGATACTGGGGTGCAAAAGAGCAAATAAATAACAGTATGGGGATGAGGTAGTTGGATGGGCTATTTACAGATGGGCTATGTACAGGTGCAGTGATCTGTGAGCTGCTCTGACAGCTGGTGCTTAAAGTTAGTGGGGGAGATTGAGTCTCCAGCTTCAGTGATTTTTGAAATTCCTTCCTGTCATTGGCAGCAGAGAACTGGAAGGAAAGGCGGCCAAAGGAAGAATTGGCTTTGGGGATGACCAGTGAAATATACCTGCTGGAGTACGTGCTACGGGTGGGTGCTGCTATGGTGACCAGTGAGCTAAGGCGGGGTTTTACCTAGCAAAGACTTATAGATGACCTGGAGCCAGTGGGTTTGGTGAAGAATATGAAGCGAGGGCCAGCCAACGAGAGCATACAGGTCGCATTGGTGGTAGAATATGGGGCTTTGGTGACAAAACGGATGGCACTGTGATAGACTGCATCTCATTTGCTGCATAGAGTGTTGGAGGCTATTTTGTAAATGACATCGCCAAAGTCAAGGATCGGCAGGATAGTCAGTTTTACGAGGGAATGTTTGGCAGCATGAGTGAAGGATGCTTTGTTGCGAAATAGGAAGCCGATTCTAGATTTCATGATGTGAGTCTGGAAGTAGCGTGTGCAGTCTAACCAGACACCTAGGTATTTGTAGTGTACAGTCTACACAGACACCTAGGTATTTGTAGTTGTCCACATATTCTAAGTCAGAACCGTCCAGAGTAGTGATGTTGGATGGGCGGGCAGGTGCTGGCAGCAATCAGTTGAAGAGCAAGCGTTTAGTTTTCCTTGCATTTAAGAGCAGTTGGAAGCCACGGAAGGAGAGTTGTATGGCATTAAAGCTCGTCTGGAGGTTAGTTAACACAGTGTCCAAAGAAGGGCCAGAAGTATACAGAATGGTGTCGTCTGCATAGAGGTGGATCAGAGAATCTCCAGCAGCAAGAGCGACATCATTGCTGTATAGAGAGAAAAGAGTCTGCCCAAGAATTGAACCGTGTGGTACCCCCATAGAGACTGCCAGAGGTCCGGACAACGCCCTCCGATTTGACACACCGATCTCTGTCTGAAAAGTAGTTGGTGAACCAGGCGAGGCAGACATTTGAGAAACCAAGGCTGTTGAGTCTGCCGATAAGAATGTGGTGATTGACAGGGTCGAAAGCCTTGGGCAGGTCGCTGAGTACAGCTACACAGTATTGTATCTTATTGATGGCGGCTATGATATTGGTTAGGACCTTGAGCGTGGCTGAGGTGCTCCCATGACCAGCTCGGACACCAGATTGCATAGCGGAGAAGGTACGGTGGGATTCGACATGGTCGGTGATCTGTTTGTTAACTTGGCTTTTGAAGACCTTAGAAAGGCAGGGTAGGATAGATGTAGGTCTGTAGCAGTTTGGGTCTAGAGTGTCTCCCCCTTTGAAGAGGGGGATGACCGCGACAGCTTTCCAATCTTTGGGGATCTCAGACGATTCGAAAGAGAGGTTGAACTGGCTAGTGATAGGGGTTGCAACAATTACGGCTGATAATTTTAGAAAGAGAGGTTCCAGATTGTCTAGCCCTGCAGATTTGAAAGGGTCCAGATTTTGTAGCTCTTTCTGAACATCAGCTATCTGGATTTGGATGAAGGAGAAATGGGGAGGCTTGGGCAAGTTGCTGTGGGGTGCAGGCTGTTGACCTGGGTAGGGGTGGCCAGGTGGAAAGCATGGCCAGCCGTAGAAAAATGCTTATTGAAATTCTCAATTATTATGGATTTATCGGTGGTGACAGTGTTTCCTAGCCTCAGTGCAGTGGGCAGCTTGAAGGGGGTGTTCTTATTCTCCAGGGACTTTACAGTGTCCCAGAACTTTGTGGAGTTTGTGCTGCAGGATGCACATTTCTGTTTGAAAAAGCTAGCCTTTGCTTTCCTAACTGCCTGTGTATATTGGTTCCTAACTTCTCAGAAAAGTTGCATATCGCGGGGGCTATTTGATGCTAATGCAGTACGCCACAGGATGTTTTTGCCTCAAACATAATACTTTTTGTATTCAGGACAAAAGTTAATTGCTTTTCCACATTTATGCAGTATTAGTTTAGTACCTTGTTGCGACCAGGAGGCATGGTTTGGAATAATTATATTCTGTACAGGTTTCCTTTTAATTATGTCAATTAGGTTAGTATTATTGAGTAACTAGTGAGTGTGGATGAGGTAAAAAAAAATAGATTGTCTATCAATAATAACTAGCCACCGGTGTGTGACAACTTGGATGGAAATTTACTAATGATAATAGCAGACGATATTGCCACTCCTAGTTGACATATCTTCAATTTAAGCCTACTCGAAAGAGTGTGCCCTCAGGCCTAGAGGGAAGCAAAAGTAATTTTGCTGCCTAAGAATAGTAAAGCCCCCTTTATTGTCTCAAATAACCGACCAATCAGCCAATCAGCCTGTGTGCCTCCCATAGTCTGTTCTGGGGGACTGTGAAGACACCTCTTGTGGCATGTCTTGTGGGGTATGCATGGGTGTCCGAGCTGTGTGCCAGTAGTTTAGACAGACCAGGTGCATTCAATATGTCAATACCTCTCATAAATAAAAGTAATGATGAAGTCAATCTCTCCTCCACTGTCAGCCAGGATAAATTGACATGCATGTTATTAATATTAGCTCTCTGTGTACATCCAAGGGCCAGCCGTGCTGCCCTGTTCTGAGCCAATTGCAATTTTCCTAAGTCCTTTTTTTGAGGCACCTGACCACACGACTGAACAGTGGTCAAGGTGCGACAAAACTAGGGCCTGTAGGACCTGCCTTGTTGATATGTTAAGAAGGCAGAGCATCACTTTATTATAGACATATTTCTCATCTGTTTACAATCTAGGGTTACTCCAAGCAGTTTAGTCATCTCAGCTTGCTCAATTTCCACATTATTTATTACAATATTTAGTTGAGGTTTAGGGCTTAGTGACTGTTTTGTTCCATATACAATGCTTTTAGTTTTAGAAATATTTAGGGCTAACTTACTCCTTGCCACCCACTCTGAAACTAACTGCAGCTCTTTGTTGAGTGTTGCAGTCATTTCAGTTACTGTAGTAGCTGACGTGTATAGTGTTGAGTCATCCACCTACATAGACACTCTGGCTTTACTCAAAGTCAGTGGCCTGTCGTTAGTCAAATTTGAAAAAGCACGGGACCTAAACAGCTACCCTGGGGAATTCCTGATTCTAACTGGATTATATTTGAGAGGCTTCCATTAAAGAACACCCTCTGTGTTCTGTTAGTAAGTCTTTATCCACATTGTAGCAGGGGGTGTAAAGCCATAACACATACGTTTTTCCAGTAGCAGACTATGATCGATAATGTCAAAAGCTGCACGGAAGCCCCCACAATCATTCTATCATCAATGTCTCTCAGCAGTCATTAGTCATTTGTGTAATTGCTGTGCTTGTTGAGTGTCCTTCTATAACCATGCTGAAAATCTGTTGTCAATATGTTTACTGCGAAATAGCATTGTATCTGGTCAAACACAATTTTTTCAAGAAGTTTGATCAGGGTTGGTAACAGGCTGCTTGGTTGGCTATTTGAGCCAGTAAAGGGGGCTTTACTATTCTTGGGTAGTGGAATGACTTTAGCTCCCCTCCAGGCCCGAGGGCACACACTCTCTAGTAGGCTTAAGTTGAAGATGTGACAAATAGGAGTTGCAATATCGTCTGCTATTAGCATTATCGTCTGCTGTTACACCTCCTCGCTGGGATCCCAAATCTCTCTCAGGTAAATCAAAAGGGCATTGGATTCCAAGAATAAAGGCAAATAACCTGGATAGGTCTATTTAAAATGTAGGAATCAATTAGGTCAGGCACAGGTACATGATAAGACGCACTCTACACACACGTACGCATGGATTTTGTATTGTTGATATGTGATAGTAGAGTAGTGGCCTGAGAGAACACACTTAATGTGTTGTGAAAAGTGTTATGAAATGTAATATTTAAAATTGTATGTAACTGCCTTAATGTTGCTGGACCCCAGAAAAAATAGCTGCTGCCTTGCCTGCAGCTAATGGGGATCCTTAATAAATACAAATATACATTGTCTATACAGTATATAGGAAAATATAGACTGCGTATAATAAGTGATCAGTATATTTGAGTGAAATCAGTGTTTGATCAGGTTGCGTCTATAACACGTTTGATGGTCTATTCTGCTCTCTGTCTTATCAATATATTATGTTCTGTCTTGACGTTGGGAAGAGTAATAGCTACCTGGTCTGAGAATAGTGTTTGTTGAGAATGGTCTAACACAGTTAGCAACATGAACAATTTTGATATCTTTTTTAAAATTATTTATTCAACCCAGATGCAAATACCAGTTGCATTTTTTATAAAACCTTTGGTGGCATCCCATTGAATCCGGGGGTCGTCAACTGAATTTTCATTGGTTATTAATTTAGCTCAATTTCAATTTGATCACAGAATGTAGGATTTTGTATTAATGAAACGTCGAAATGCCATCTTGTGGCTCTTTTAGGAGATTCTGAAATGTGAAGTTGGCAGTAGTAAGTGGCGTGGTCAGACAAGCTCATGTCGAATTTCTATTTTCTTGATTAATGTAAATAGAGGTGTAGATCATAGTATGAAATCGACCTGTTTGAGTAGAAAGTTCACTCTTTTGGTTTATGATTATATGCTCGCCAGGCATCAATGAGGTTGTAATCAGAGAGTATATGCCGGAGAGTCTTGGTTGTGTGTGGATTGTAGTTGGTCTTATTAGGTTTGTCCCACATGTCTATCCCAATAACCAGATGGAATTCAGTTAATTCTAACAATATGCTGTTCAGAGAATCAAAAAACGGCGGATCATATTAATTTGGAGCGTCCACATTAATAAAGGCAATTTTCTTTCCATTTTGGATACATTTAAGGAAAGTGATTCTGCCTTCTTTCTTTATTATCTGTCAATTAGGGGTGGGACAATACTAGTATTGCGATACTCATTAATATTGTGGCAAGGAAACAAACACAAAGCTTATTTAACGTCTTTACAAAAACAGCACTAATTTTGGAAACAAACATCATTATGATGTCATCCAGAGTCACATTTATTCATTTTCCAAGCTTTAGCACACAGTATTTTACATATAGCAGGTTTTAAAAGGACCAAAGTTTGTGGTCAGCTTCATGTTTTCATCTTTGCCATGTAAAATATATTGGAATTTAACTGCCCTACTTTAATGCTAGAGCTGTGTTCTAAATTGCCTAGATGGGGTGTCAGTGTAGACATTAATAGTCATTAATAGTTACGTTTTCTAGTGTCTTATGTCTGCGATGATTCAAAATTGAGCAACATCCTTAAACTATTTCCGTCCCCTATGATGCGTAACCGCTTGCCCTTGCATTCAAATGCTAAACAAACAAACCACATCCTATTCTCTATTCTATCTTTCCTGTAACAAAGCTGATTTCTAGAGTAATCTTCCAGTACATTGAAGTTTCACTCTTTCTGTTCTGACAATCAGCCAAATGTTAACATGGTCTTTTGTCAGTTTGTGCCTTATAGACAACTCCTATGTATAGTCAACTCTTATGGTAACATGGTGTGACAACAAATACACATTAGGAGTTGGCAAGACAGCATAAACAGCTCTAGGACCAGGCTAGTCAATTCTCTGCCAGTCGATGTTCAGCTGCCTGTCCTCTCTCGCTCTCTTGCTCTCTGGCTCTGTGTCTGGCGGACCTATTGTATTCTGCTCACCTTGTCTGTGGGGGCGTGATTGTCCATATCTGCGGTGTCCTCACAATGTTCTGAGAGCTGACAGTCCACCACACTGTCCTACGCAGCGAGAGAGAGAATTTTTTTTAAACATTAAAAATAAAGGAAACACCATCATAAAGTGTCTTAATAACGTGTTGGGTCACCACGTGCCGGAACAGCTTAAATGCGCCTTGGCATAGATTCTACAAGTGTCTGGAACTCTATTGGAGGGATGCGACACCATTCTTCCACGAGAAATTCCATAATTTGTTGTTTTGTTGGTGGTGGAAAATGCTGTCTCAGGCAACACTCCAGAATCTCCCATAAGTGTTCAATTGGGTTGAGATCTGGTGACATGGCATATGATTTGCATCGTTTTCATGCTCATCAAACCATTCAGTGACCACTCGGGCCCCACATAGCCATGGTGGCCAAACTAATGGCCTGCTCAACATTTTTATACATGACCCTAAGCACGACGGGATGTTAATTCCTTATTTAACTCGGAACTATACCTGTGTGGAAGCACCTGCTTTCAATATACTTTGTATCCCTAATTTACTCAAGTGTTTCCATCAAGTGTTTCCTATATTCCATGCCTTCGGAAAGTATTAAGACCCTTTGACCTTTTCCACATTTTGTTACGTTACAGCTGTCGTGACTTGACTTCTAACATTAATTTGAAGACTGTTATTTATCTAATTAACCTAAATATGTTTAATTGTTACCTGATTTAAATTAATCATGTAACAATTAACTCATTAGGATCTGGGGCACCACGAGAGCGGTTCTTTAGAGTCACTATATCCCTAATAAAACTCTAAAGGTCTTTACCTATTACATCCATAAACAGTCAACTTATTAATCATAACCTTGTATCATATCATCATTCTGAACAGTTGTAACCTCCTTGTATCTTCAATAACCCGAGCTTTACTTATGATTCAGTGAAACACAAATTGGTTAAATTATTTATTTACTCACTAACTAAATCGTAACACAGGATAAACATACACACTTAATACATTAGAAACCGGTCCCTGGCGAACTGACAACAATATGGCTGCTTGTTACAAAAGACACAAAGAGGGCGAGCGAGAGAGGGACAGAGACACTTAACGTTGGTACATTTAGAAACTACTCTGTTATAGCACACCTATACTTTACACACAAACTGCAGCCCGCTTTTCGTGGCACGCTTGTAAGACTCTGATTGTCAAAAAGGGGTTTCTCTGTTGTTCTCCTAACCAGTCGTCCGGTAACCAGTGACTTGTCTTGTAGTCCT
Source organism: Oncorhynchus tshawytscha (assembly GCF_018296145.1). NCBI lineage: Eukaryota > Metazoa > Chordata > Actinopteri > Salmoniformes > Salmonidae > Oncorhynchus > Oncorhynchus tshawytscha. Next base: position 53,486,267 of record NC_056440.1, on the reverse strand, counting down.
GAACAGAACTACACTTTTATTCTCCTTCCATTTACTCTGGAAGATGCTTCTTTGAAGATAGTTCCTAGTGGGGTGATGAGAGTAGCGTACTATGTTGGTTTGAAAGGAGTAGTAGAATGGTTCCACTTCAATTCGCTTTTCTAGATAGTTTACTGAGGACAGCTAATCAGCCGTCCCAGTGATTGTCTGGGAGGTGACTTTACCATCTCTACCTCGTGTTGAGATCGAGTTCAAACCAATTTTAAACGTGAGCTGCAGCTCTACGTCTCTTTGGGCTGATATTTTCATTCTTACCCACCATTTTATACAGTTTCTTCAAAAGGGCGGTTCCGTCAGGCTGACACGATCTCTGACCTCACTTAAGGTGGTGGTGACTACTTACTGTGCACAGGTATAGGAACAATTTCCTCTTAGTTTCTAAAATCACATCCCTCTGAACAAAAACACTCATAATTTTTCATATACTGTAGCATGCACAATGCAGAGAATGTAAACTTCGTACATGCAGTATGTATACTTTTCAAGTTACTGTATTTTCTTTATTAAACTTTTAATGACATCACATTATGATATTAGTGTTCTTTAGACCACCTCTGACCATGTTCTGTCCTTGAATTACAACCGGGCGTGAGGTGTTAACACCCACCAGTTCCCTTCTCCCCCCCTCTGCGAGTGAGAGGGGGTCTGGTTGAAGTTATTTGTTGCAAAGCTCATCTGATCTATTTGGATCCTCACATGACAATAATGACACAGCCTTATTCTAAAAGGAAATGTTTTTAATTTTTTTATTTCACAATACCCCATAATGACAATTCCAAAATATGTTTTTAGAAATGTTTGCTAATTTAAAAAAAAACTGAAATACACTGCTCAAAAAATAAAGGGAACACTAAAATAACACATCCTAGATCTGAATGAATTAAATATTCTTATTAAATACTTTTTTCTTTACATAGTTGAATGTGCTGACAACAAAATCACACAAAAATTATCAATGGAAATCAAATTTATCAACCCATGGAGGTTTGGATTTGGAATCACACTCAAAATTAAAGTGGAAAACCGCACTACAGGCTGATCCAAATTTGATCTGGTCTGAGGATCTCATCTCGGTACCTAATGGCAGTCAGGCTACCTCTGGCAAGCACATGGAGGGCTGTGCGGCCATCCAAAGAAATGCCACCCCACACCATGACTGACCCACCACCAAACCGGTCATGCTGGAGGATGTTGCCGGCAGCAGAACGTTCTCCACGGCGTCTCCAGACTCTGTCACGTCTGTCACATGTGCTCAGTGTGAACCTGCTTTCATCTGTGAAGAGCACAGGGCGCCAGTGGCGAATTTGCCAATCTTGGTGTTCTCTGGCAAATGCCAAACGTCATGCACGGTGTTGGGCTGTAAGCACAACCCCCACTTTTGGACGTCGGCCCCTCATTACCACCCTCATGGAGTCTGTTTCTGACCGTTTGAGCAGACATGCACATTTGTGGCCTGCTGGAGGTCATTTTGCAGGGCTCTGGCAGTGCTTCTCCTTCTCGCACAAAGGCGGAGGTAGCGGTTCTGCTGCTGGGTTGTTGCCCTCCTACGGCCTCCTCCACGTCTCCTGATGTACTGGCCTGTCTCCTGGTAGCGCCTCCATGCTCTGGACACTACGCTGACAGACACAGCAAACCTTCTTGCCACAGCTCGCATTGATGTGCCATCCTGGATGAGCTGCACTACCTGAGCCACTTGTGTGGGTTGTAGACTCCGTCTCATGCTACCACTAGAGTGAAAGCACCGGCAGCATTCAAAAGTGACCAAAACATCAGCCAGGAAGCATAGGAACTGAGAAGTGGACTGGTCACCACCTGCAGAACCACTCCTTTATTGGGGGTGTCTTGCTAATTGCCTATAATTTCCACCTGTTGTCTATTCCATTTGCACAACAGCATGTGAAATTTATTGTCAGTCAGTGTTGCTTCCTAAGTGGACAGTTTGATTTTACAGAAGTGTGATTGACTTGGAGTTACATTGTGTTGTTTAAGTGTTCCCTTTATTTTTTGAGCAGTGTATAACATTTGCATAAGTATTCAAACCCTTTACTCAGTACTTTGTTGAAGCACCTTTGGCAGTGATTACAGCCTCGAGTCTTCTTGGGTATGACGCTACAAGCTTCGCACATCTATATTTGGGTAATTTCTCCCATTCTTCTCTGCAGATCCTCTCAAGCTTTGTCAGGTTGAATGGGGAGCATTGCTGCACCTCTATTTTCAGGTCTCTCCAGATATTTTGGATCGGCACTCCTGCGTTATTTTGGCTGTGTGCTTAGGGTCGTTGTCCTGTTGGAAGTTGAACCTTTGACCCAGTCTGAGGTCCTGAGCGCTCTTGAGCAGGTTTTCATTCAGGATATCTCTATACTTTGCTCCATTAATCTTTGCCTCGATCCTGACTAGGCTTCCAGTCCCTGCCGCTGAAAAACATCCCCACAGCATGATCCTGCTACCACAATGCTTCACTGTAGGGATGGTGCCAGGTTTTTTCCAGATGTGACTCTTGGCATTCAGGCCAAAGAGTTCAATCTTGGTTTCATCAGACCAGAGAATCTTGTTTCGCATGGTCTGAGAGTCTTTAGGTGCCTTTTGGCAAACTTTTACTAAGGAGTGGCTTCCGTCTGGCTACTCTAGCAGAAAGACCTGATTTGTGGAGTGCTGCGGAGATGGTTGTCCTTCTGGATGGTTCTCCCATCTCCACAGAGGAACTCTGGACCTCTGTCAGAGTGACCGTCAGGTTCTTGGTCACCTCCCTGACCAAGGCCCTTCTCCCCGATTGCTTGGTCTTGGTTGTTCCAAACAGCTTCCATTTAAGAATGATGGAGGCAATTGTGTTCTTGGGGACCTTCAATGTTGCAGAAAGTTTTTGGTACACAATCCGTTCTCTACAGACAATTCCTTCGTCCTCATGGCTTGGTTTTTGCTCTGACATGCACTGTCAACTGGGGACAAGCATTCGCCTTCGTCTCCGACCACGCACAAAATATGCCGTTCTATCTATATTGACAGGTGTCCTATCTATATTGACAGGTGTGTGCCTTTCCAAATCATGTCCAATCAATTGAATTTACCACAAGTCGACTCCAATGAAGTTGAATAAACATCTCAAGCATGATCAATTGAAACAAGATGCACCTGAGCTCAATTTCGAGTCTCATAGCAAAGGTTCTGAATACTTATGTAAATAATGTATTTCTGTTTTTTTTAAATTAATGGGCAAAAATGTCTAAACCTGTTTTCGCTTTGGGTTATTGTGTGTAGATTTAAGTTAATCCATTCTAATATCGGGCTGTAACATAACAAATTGTGGAAAAAGTCAAGGGGTTTGAATACTTTCTGACGGTAAACACTGAATATACAAAACATGCCCTTTCCATCACATAGACTGACCAGGTGAAAGCTATGATCCCTTATCAATGTCACTTGTTAAATCCACTTCAATCAGTGTAGATGAAGGCAAAGAGACAGGTTCAAGGATTTTTAAGGCTTGAGACATGGATTGTGTATGTGTGCTATTCAGAAGGTAAATGGGCAAGACACATTTTTAAGTGCCTTTGAATTGGGTATGGTAGTAGGTGCAACTCATTATTAGGAAGGTGCTCCTAATGTTTGGTATACTCAGTGTATAGGCCTGATGGTACATACCAATATGTACTGTCCTATCATGGTCCTCTTCCCCAACATCCTGATCTGCTGTGAGCCTGATCTAATCTGAGCTGTTAGCCACTTCCTCTGTAAGGACTGAAGTAGGGCAAGCATTCACCTTCGTCTCCGACCACGCACAAAATATGCCGTCCTATCTAAGTTAGGATTTTGTTATTTTAGTAATCTAACTACTTTAGTATAGTAACAGTACAATAGTATAAATAGATATATGATACTGGGCAGGAATGCCATGGCAGGAAACTTGAGCATAGCTAGCTAGTTAGCTAGCTAGCTACTGTTGTCTACTAGCTAGCTAGCCATCTTTTACACTATTGGTAGCTGTAGTCAAAGATTATTTTTATTTTTTTAGAGGTCGACCGATTTATCGGCATGGCCTATTAATTAGGGCCAATATCAAGTTAATTAGGGCCAATATTAATTCGGGCCAATACGAAGTTACATAACATTCGGTAATCAGTCTTTTTGGATGCCGATTATGGCCGATTACATTGCAGTCCACGAGTAGACTGCGTGGCAGGCTGACCACCTGTTTTGTGAGTGCAGCATCAAAATGACCTTGTGGCTGCAAGGAGCCAAGGTAAGTTTCTAGCTAGCATTACAATTATCTTATAAAAGTAAATATTCACAATCACTAGTTAACTACACATGGTTGATGATATTACTAGTTTAATTAGCTTGTCCTGTGTTGCATATAATCAATGCAGTGCCTGTTACTTTTTCATCGAATCACAGCCTACTTCCACTTCGCCAAAAGGGTGATGATTTAAAGGCACAGTCAACTTAGTGTATGTAGACTTCAATGCAAATAGTCCGGGTAGCCATTTGATTACCTGTTCAGGAGTCTTATGGCTTGGCGGTAATAACTGTTGATATACCTTTTTGTCCTAGACTTGGCACTCCGGTACCGCTTGCCATGCGTTAGTAGAGAAAACAGTCTATGGCTGGGGTCTATGACAATTTTTAGGGCTTTCCTCTGACAACGCCTGGTGTAGAGGTCCTGGATGGCAGGCAGCTTAGCCCCAGTGATGTACTGGGCCGTACGCACTACCCTCTGTAGTGCCTTGCGGTCAGAGGCCGAGCAATTGCCGTACTAGGGAGTGATGCAATACTGGCAGTGATGCAGTATATGCTAGAATCACCTTTGGCAGAGATTACTGCTGTGAGTCTTTCTGAGTAAGTCTCTAATTGCTTTGCACACCAGGAATGTGAAATATTTGCGCATTATTTTTTTAATTCTTCAAGCTCTTAAGTTGATTGTTGATCATTGCTAGACAGCCATAGATTTTCAAGCCCTTTAAGTCCAAACTGTAACTAGTCCACTCCGGAACATTCAATGTTGTCTTGTTAAGCAACTACAGTGTATATTTGGTCGTGTTCTTTAGGTTATTGTCCTGCTGAAAAGTTAATTTGTCTGTGTCTGTTGAATAGCAGACTGAACCAAGTTATCCTCTAGGATTTTGCCTGTGCTTAGCTCTATTCCGTTTTTTATTATTTTTACTCCCAAGTCCTTGTCGATGACAAGCATACCCATAACATGATGCAGCCACCACCATGCTTGAAAATATGAAGCGTGGTACTCAGTGACGTGTTGTTGGATTTGCCCCAAGCATAAAGCTTTGTATTCAGGACATGAAGTTAATTTCTTTGCCACATTTTTTTCAAACAGGACGCATGGTTTTGGAATATTATTATTCTGTACAGGCTTCCTCCTTCACTCTGTCATTTATGTTAGTTTGGAGTAGCTACAATGTTGTTGATCCATCCTCATTTTTCTCCTATCACAGGCATTTAACTGTTTTAAAATCCCAATTGCCCTCACAGTTTCCTTCCTATTCGGCAACTAAGTTAGGAAGGATGCCTGTATCTTTAGTGACTGGGTGTATTGATACACCATCCAAAGTGTAATTAATATCTTGCTCAACGGAATATTCAATGTCTGCTTTTCATTTTTTTATTTCCCCATATACCAATAGGTGCCCTTTACGAGGCATTGGAAAACCTCCCTGGTCGTTGTGTTTGAAATTCACTGCTCAACTGAGGGACCTTTAAATTACATACAATTATCTGTATGTGTGAGAGATGAGATGGTCATTCAAAAATCATGTCAACCATTAGCATTGCACACAGAGAGTGTCCAGCCATTGTATTATGTGACATTTTAAGCAAATATTTTCTTCTGAACTTATTTAGGCTTGCCATAAAAAAGGGGTTAAATGCTTATTGACTTAAGACATTTCGGCTTTAAATGTTTAATTCATTTGTAAAAATGTCTAAAAACATAATTCCACTTTGACATTATGGAGTATTGTGTGTAGGCCAGTGACACAAAATATAAAGGTAATATATTTTAAATTCAGGCTGTAACACAACGAAATGTGGAAAAAGTCAAGGGGTGTGAATACTTTCTGAAGGCACTGTAAGAGCTAGCTTTCCCTCATTTTTACAGGAAAAATAAAAACTAGAAGATTGATTTTAATTAAATCAACAACACCTTTTACGGGAGGCACTGGTCATAATTCATCTTTCTCTGTGATTTGAGTGTCACTGTTGACAACTTTGTGGAACTCATTCGCGGTCATCAGGAAGTTTTAGGCCTCTATAATATCTATCACCGTCTATAATAAATAGATTTCTGGGGGTTCGGGATCATTTTTTGCATGTTTGATGAACAAGAGAAGAAAAAATACTGTCTGTCTGTAGGGTGTAGGAAATGCTGAGGCTCACACATAGCACACAGTGCATTCGGAAAGTATTCAGACCCCTTCCCTTTTTCCACCTCTTGTTACGTTACGGCCTTATTCTAAAAATTAATTAAATAACATTTTTCCTCATGATTTTACACACACCGCATAATGACAAAGCGAAAACGTTTTTTTGCACAAAAAAAATTACAAGTATTTAGACCTATTGCTATGAGACTAGAAATTGAGCTCAGGTGCATCCTGTTTCCATTGATCATCCTTGATGTTTCCACAACTTGATTGGAGTCCACCTGTGGTAAATTCAATTGATTGGATATGATTTGCAAAGGCAACGCACCTGTCTATATACGGTCCCACTGTTGAAAGTGCATGTGAAAGCAAAAACCAAACCATGAGGTCGAAGGAATTGTCCGTAGAGCTCCTAGACAGGATTGTGTCGAGGCACAGATCTGGGGAAAGGTACCAACAAATTATGCAGCATTGAAGGTCCCCAAGAACACAGTGGCATCCATCATTCTTAAATGGATGAAGTTTGGAACCACCAAGACTCTTCCTAGAAGTGTTCCTCTGTGGACATGAGAGAACCTTCTCTGCAGCACTACACCAATCAGGCCTCTATGGTAGAGTGGCCAGGCGGAAGCCACTCCTCAGTAAAAGGCACATGACAGCCTGCTTGGAGTTTGCCAAAAGGCTCCTAAAGGACTCTCAGACCATGAGCAATAAGATTCTCTGGTCTGATGAAATCAGAATTTAACTCTTTGTCCTGAATGCCAAGCGTCCCATCTGGAGGAAACCTGGCACCATCCCTACGGTGAAGCAGCATGTTTTTTAGCAGCAGGGACTGGGAGACTAGTCAGGATCGAGGGAAATTTGAACAGAGCAAAGTACTGAGAGATCCTTGATGAACATTTTCTCCAGAGTGCTCAGAACCTTAGACTGGGGCAAAGATTCACCAAGGCAATGACCCTAAGCACACAGCCAAGACAATGCAGGAGTGGCTTCGGGATGAGTCTCTGAATGTTCTTGAGTGGCCCAGCCACGGACTTGAACCCGATCGAACATCTCCGGAGAGACCTGAAAATCGCTATGCAGTGACGCTCCCCATCCAACCCGACAGAGCTTCAGAGGATCTGCAGAGAAGAATGGGAGAAACTCCCCAAATGCAGGTGTGCCAAGCTTGTAGTGTCTTACCCAAAAAGACTCAAAGCTGTAATCGCTGCCACAGGTGCTTCTACAAAGTCCTGAGTAAAGGGTCTGAATACTTGTGATATTTCAGTTTTTAATTATTCATAAATTTGTAAAAATTGTAAAACCTGTTTGTACTTTGTCATTATTGGGTATTGTGTGTTGATTGATGAGGGAATTTGTATTATTTTTATACATTTTCGAATAAGGCTGTAACATAACAAAATGTGGAACAGTCAAAGGGTCTGAGTACTTTCCAAATGCACTGTATTTCTGAAAAAAAGTAGTTCTTCGCAATGATCTGTCGAACAGAAATTGTCGAGTGGTAATCTAAATTGCATATAGCAGCAAAATAAAATATCACCCAAAATTGCAGCCCCTCTTGATTTACTATGAAAGTTATAGTGGAACACCTGACCATCCCAGTTTAATGTTGCTGCTACCGTCTCTTATTACAGGAAAGAGTTTCTGGACATCAGAAGAGCGACTACTCACCTTGAATTGGACAATTAATTTTTCTTTAATGAGTCGGACTAGAGGGATTTACTCCAGACACCCGAACAGGCCCCGATCCCCATCATTCGCAGGAGAAAGAGCCGGAGGTTTTGCGGAAAGAGATCGGGGTGCCTTGTGAGGATGAGGCAAAGACTGTCTAATCTGCCTTTGCCAACGCACTATTAGCCAACGTAAAATCGCTGGATAATAAAATGGACAATCTAAAAGCACTTATATCCTACAAATGGGTCATTAAAAACTGTAAAATCTTGTATTTCACAGAGTCATTGCTGAACGGCAACATGAATAAACATGCCTCTGGCGGGTTGTACACTGTACCGGCAGGATAGAACAGCAGCCTCTGGTAAGACAAGGGGTGACGTTCTATGTATATTTGTGAACAACAGCTGGTGCACGATATCTAAGGAAGTCTCAAGGTTTTGCTCGCCTAAGGTAGGGTAATGTCATGATAGCTGTAGACCACACTATCTACCTAGAAAGTTATCTATATTCTTTGTAGCTATCTATTTACCACCACAAATCGACACTGGCACTAAGATCGCACTCAATGATCTGTATACGGCCATAAACTAACAGGAAAGTCGTAAGGCGGCGCTCCTAGTGGCCAGGGACTTCAATGTAGGGAATCTTAAATCCGTTTTACCTAATTTCTACCAGCATGTTAAATATGCAACCAGAGGGGAAAAAAAACTCAAGACCACCTTTACTCCACACACAGAGACATCTACAAAGCTCTCCCTCACCCTCCATTTGGCAAATCTGATCATTCTATCCTCCTGATTCCTGCTTACAAGCAAAAATTAAAGCAGGAAGCAAACCCATGGAAACTGCTCATTCTCCTCGATACTCACTTCAGAATTTGAGTGCTTGTGTGAGAGCCACTGGAATCACACATTTCTTGCTCTCTTCCCCATGTAATTTATATTGTGGACCCCATACCCTAAGCCTCACAACCTCTCGCTCACGATGTGGTTAAACTACTGTGTGTGTGTGTGTGTGTGTGTGTGTGTGTGTGTGTGTGTGTGTGTGTGTGTGTGTGTGTGTGTGTTGGCAGGCACTGCGGCGGAACAGTGGGAGAAGGGAGCAGGCCTGAGAGTAGAGTTGGGAGGTAGGTGCGCTGTGGCCTGCACAACACAGCAAGCAGTGCACTGACTGGGGCCTGGGTGGAGGGGAGAGAGGAGAGGAGGAGGGGCACATTAACACTAACCCTCCCTTGAGTTAGCTGTGGAGGAAGACTCCACGCCTGGATAAACCCCATCAAAAGCATATTAGCCCTCCCTCCCTTCCCCCTTCCACTCCCCCTGTCCCCCTTGCTTTCACACTCCCCCCCTCCCCCTGCTGTATAATAGTATCTGGTCGAGCCACGTGGCGTGCTGACACGCAGTCGGGTGAAAGGGGAGTGATGATGAATTGCTCCCTGTTGGTGTTATCCGTGATGATAATTATACATTTTCTCCCTCTCTTCCCTGGGAACCGGGTCCGGAGTGCGGCGGCATTCCAGAGTGGGCCGCCGAAAAGCCTGCTGTCATCACTTATCCCCGACAGATCCCGGGCCGAAGGCTAAACGCTGATGAAAATTAAAGCGCTCATTTGATTTGTCCCGTTTTCGCAGTTTGTTTTTCCCCCCCGTAGGTCCTCCCTCTCTCTCATTCAATGTCCCCCTTTCTCACTCCCTCCTGGCCTCTCTCCCACCTTCTCTTCTCTCCAATTTCTCTCCCTCCCTCTCTATCTCCCTGACCTATGCAGAGGTGGGTAGGCAGTAGTATTATTGTGTAGCAGCCTTGTGGGTGTCTTATTTTTGGCTGCCCACCATGGTTAACTAAGCCTGTACTGTGCTTCAGTCTTTGGTGTTTCACATTACAGTAGTGAAACTTTGAGCTGATTAAACTGGAATTAAGCCTATTTTCCCAGTTTGGAATAATTTCCTTTTCACTTTTTCATTCTTCCATTCCATTTTACTGTATGTACTGACACAATAAAAATTCAGAAATACAGTATGTGTAGGTGTTTTAAATATAATTTAATCAGTACCATTTGTTTTTTTGTAATCATATTCTGAGTGAGTAGTTGTTTTTCAATCCCTTCCAGAGCTGAAGATGGATCATAAAGGCTAGTTTAGTTGTCAAGATGAATGTTTCTCTCTTATGGAGCTCCAGATCTTCACTGCAACTATCCTGCCTAGTCTAAATCACTGCTCAGTTTCAGCAGTCCTCTTATCCAGTTGAATGAAGGGCAACCTATGGTCTGGAATAAGGCAGTCTTGTTAACAAAATTAGGTTTAGGCTACGTTTTAGTAGTTTGTGTTGAGCAATTCATCATTAGTAGTTTTAGACAGTATATTTATCAGGTTTATGGTTTAGTAGTCTGTATTAAGAGGTTGCTGATTTGTTTTGTTCAGGCAGAGTGTATTTGTCAGGATTATTAAAGTTAAGTATTCTAGAGACTTTTTGGGTACGTGTAAGAGCAGTGCTGCCAATGCAACCTGTGATCTCACACTTTATAACGTTGAACCCTCAACTCACCAGACATTTCCAAACAGAACAAAACCTGAGGTGTTTGTTTTAATGGATGGATTGTTTTAATGGACTTTCTCTCGTGTCGAAAAAGTTGAAAACAATGCAGAGGTGACAATCAATCCCTCTTATGAGGCTTTGTTATTGGCGACGAGAGGCGAGGGTTATCTCTGCCTTGAAAACTAGCGAGAGGTGAATCCACTCTGCCTGACGAGCAATTAGGCTTAATTTCCCAATTACCTTGCGACTGAGCGTTCCTGTGGCGTTCATTAAAAGCCATAATTGCACTGCATTGGGTTGACATGCTCCTTTTTCCCACTTTGGGCCGTTTCTCCCAGTCTGGCTCAGTGCAAGAGCTAGTGCTAGGTTCCCGCCCCGCCTGTCTGAATCGATAAAGGCTGATTCTGGAACGCGGTGTTGAGGAGTGTGTGGAACATGTAGTCCGGTGATGGCCCGGTGATTATGAAGTATGGAACCCCATTTGTTTGTGTGTCCAACCTCCTTTTCTCTGGGCACACATTCACTCTTGCTATGAAATAGCTGAGCGGGTAGTGTTGAAACATACCTTTTAATGCTGATGTGTGGTGTAAATACTAAAGATAAGGTCTTGCTCATTTCAAGGATTGCTGTAACTGAGGGATATTTTAGCTTCATGGACAACCAAGTTCAACCACCACCCTCTCAGAAGTAAGCTATCATGACTCCTCCACTATTTCACACTCACTGTCTTTCTATTTCACTCTCTGCTTTCCTTCTCGGCCATGCTCTTTTCCTGTCTATTTCTCCCTCCCCTTTCTCGCTCTTTCTCTCTCATTGCATTGATTCTGGTCCTCTTTGTCTGCGAGAGCTGGCATCCAAGTTGTCAGCTGCGTCAGGATTAAAAGCTATTAGTTCCGCATCATTGCCACTACAAGTGTGCTCTAGAGATTGATAGTGACTCTCTTCCTTCAGTTGGGGGAGAAACAAGAGGAAACCTGGCCCGGGGGGGGTCATTTTTACCTCACACATCTGCAGAAAACAGTCACCTCCAGGCTGACGTGTGTGTATGTGTGAGAGAGATTTCAATTTGTTTAGTTATGTGAATTGTTTTTCACTCAAGTGTTTGTTTATAGCTTAAGGCTCAAAGGATCAGTCATGTATTTACTTAGAACTGAAATTAACGCCCACCATGAATTCATAGAAATAGTATAATTACGAAATATTCTATTCACAAATGGCTGTGCAATATGCATCTATACTGTACACACATACCCTTTTAAGAATACCCACAGCATTACATGTACAGTGCATTCGGAAACTATTCAGACCCCTTCACTTTTTCCACATTTTGTTACGTTATAGCCTTATTCTAAAATGGATTAAACAGTTTTCTCCTCATCAATCTACAAATAATACCCCATAATGATGAGAAAAAAACGGTTTTTAATCATTTTTATGTATAAAAAATGGAATAATGAAATATCACATTTACATAAGTATTCAGACCCTTGACTTAGTACTTTGTTGAAGCACCTTTGGCAGCGATTTCAGCCTCGAGTCTTCTTGGGTATGACGCTACAAGCTTGGCACACCTGTATTTGGGGAGTTTCTTCCCTTCTTCTCTGCAGATCATTCAGAGACTTGTCCCGAAGCCACCCTTGCAATGTCTTGGCTGTGTGCTTAGGGTCGTTGTCCTGTTGGAAGGTGAACCTTCACCCCAGTCTAAGGTCCTGAGCGCCCTGGAGCAGGTTTTCATCAGGGAGCACTCATTAATTTGCTCCATTCATCATTCCCTCAATCCCGACTAGTCTCCCAGTGCTTGCTGCTGAAAAACACCCCCACAGCATGATACTGCCACCACCATGCTTCACTGTAGGGATGGTGCCAGTTTTCCTCCAGATGTGACACCTGGCATTCAGGCCAAAGAGGTCAATATTGGTATCATCAGACCAGAGAATCTTGTTTCTTATGTAGACAGTGTGCTTTTTCAAATCATGTCCAATCAATTGAATGTACAACAGGTGGACTTCATTGAAGTTGTAGAAACATCTCAAGGATGATCAATAGAAAAAAGGATGCACCTGAGCTCAATTTCGAGTCTCATAGCAAAGGGTCTGAATACTTTTGTAAATAAGGTATTTCTGTTTTATTTATTTTTTATCATTTGCAAAAATTGATAACCTGTTTTTGCTTTGTCAGTATGGGGTATTGTGTGTAGATTGAGGAAATTGTTTTATTTAGTCCATTTTAGAATAAGGCTGTAACATAACAAAATGTGGAAAAGGTCCAGGGGTCTGAATACTTTCCGAATGCACTGTATAAATACACACACAGGCCTACCCTTTATGAGTAATGCAAACAATAAGACGTGCACACACACACACACACATATGAAATTACTCTCACTTTACAATACATCGGCTAAGTCCTAGTCCATGCTGTTTGAAATTAGATCTAGTAGCCACCGCATCAAAAAGCCGACATTGCTTATTTTGTGCAACACACCGGATTTAGCCGGTCAGCAAAATATGCCCAGTCTTGTCAGGGACGGCCAAAAAGTAATTTATTTGTTTTGTGAGGCGAGGTGAAGTGTACCACATGGGACCGTATGTTGACTCAGCCAAATTTAAGGCTCCATGTTTTTAGGTGGGAGGTTGCGGAGAGGGGACACCTGGTTCTATTGAGTACTGCCCCTCACCAGTGAGCCACGACTGCCCACAGAGTAGGAGTGGAATGATGCCAAAGTTTTAGCACCCACTCTAGAAATAATGTATTTTTGTTTAACCTTGGTGTCCGTAGGCTAGGACATGTAGATATATAGTGTGTCTACAACTTACTACCCATGCTTGTCTAGTGTGTGTGACATTACAGTGGAAGGAATGTTAACACTGGTCATGAAAACTAAATGCATGCTTTTCAACCGATCACTGCCCGCACCCGCCCGCCCGACTAGCATCACTACTCTGGACGGTTCTGACTTAGAATGTGTGGACAACTACCAATACCTAGGTGTCTAGCTATAATGTAAACTCTCCTTCCAGACTCATATTAAACATCTCCAATCCAAAATTAAATCTAGAATCGGCTTCCTATTTCGCAACAAAGCCTCCTTTACTCACGCCGCCAAACATACCCTCGTAAAATTGACTATCCTACCGATCCTCGACTTCGGCGATGTCATTTACAAAATAGCCTCCAACACTCTACTCAGCAAACTGGATGCAGTCTATCACAGTGCCATCCATTTTGACACCAAAGCCCCATATGCCACCCACCACTGCGACCTGTATGCTCTCGTCGGCTGGCCCTCGGCTACATATTCGTCTCCAGACCCACTGGCTCCAGGTCATCTATAAGTCTTTGCTAGGTAAAGCTATGCCTTATCTCAGGTCACTGGTCACAATAACACCACCCACCCGTAGCACTCGCTCCAGCAGGTATATCTCACGGGTCATCCCCAAAGCCAACACTTACTCTGGCCACCTTTCCTTCCAGTTTTCTGCTGCCAATGACTGGAACAAATTGCAAAAATCGCTGAAGTTGGAGACTTGTATCTCCCTCAACAAAGCTGTCTGAGCAGCTAACCGATCGCTGCAGCTGTAAATAGCACATCCAATCTACCTACCTCATCGCCATATTGTTTTTATTTACTTTGTTGCTCTTTTGCACACCAGTATTTCTACTTGCACATCATCTGCACATATATCACTCCAGTGTTAATTTGCTAAATTGTAATTGCTTCGCTATTATGGCATATTTATTGCCTTACCTCCTCACACCATTTGCACACACTGTATATAGACTTTTTTTCCCCCTATTGTGTTATTGACTACTTTTGTTTATTCCATGTGTAACTCTGTGTTGTCGTTTGTGCCGCACTGTTTTTCTTTATCTTAGCCAGGTCGCAGTTGTAAATGTGGACTTGTTCTCAACTGGCCTACCTGGTTAAATAAAGGTGAAATACATGTACATGTACAAATACAAATACATATATATATATATATGTATATATATTCAAAACACTTGAAAAGAGAATAACAGTCCAGTTCATTGGTTGTTTCCTCATACACTGATCTATCTGTAACATACACAGCCTATTGTACTTGAGTTCCACAGCATGCAACCAAAGATGATGATAACTAACCTAAAACAGGACAGCAGCGTTGTTTACAATGGGAGCCAATGGAGCACAGTGGACAGAACAAGCAAGGAGGTGGGCAAAGCCAAGCACGAGCTATAAGCATGTTTTAGCATTTATTTGCATATTTCCAATGAGGAATAACTACTCTCTGAAGTGTGTGTTTGCATAATTCAAATTCACTCCTGCACTTCTTCAAACAATGTCATTTTAAAAAACTTTAGCAAAGGATCAATTCTACAAAACTGTTTATAACATTGTAGTGTTGGGAACAGAAAACTGTATTGAGATTGGATGTTTCATTTATGACAACATTTGCATAATTTCGGCCCAGTTTCGTCTTGCTCTGCCTGCCACTAGACTTCCTCTTATCCCCATATTTTGTGGTGGGTGGAAGCCCGCACCAGATGCTTCAGGATTTTACTCTACAGAATGTGGCCTACTTGGGTTTCACCTTTCATCTGTCATGTATATAAAATATGTGAATTGTTCCCATTAATTAGGAAGGACAAACCAATGTCCAATTGTTAGCATTGAAATGAATAAACAGAAGACTGCATGTCTTGTAAGTTTCAATATTGAATCAGTGCAATTTACTGCAAGTCATAACACAAAGGACAACTTATTAAGATCAGCACTGTGACAAAACAATTTTATAACGTCCTTAAAATAATTTCTAGCCGAGCCAGTTACATGTGACTGTAAGAACAAATGAACACCATGAGAACAATTAGAACTTGTCTGTTATATCTTGTTGTATGAGTCTATATGAGAGTCTTTTCAGCGTTTCATCGTCAGGCTCCACGGCCACATTTCCCTGTATTCACAGACCAAGCTTTTCGTGCACTGTCGTTCACCGTGTCACTGTGTAACCTTTGTGGGGGGAGGGATTAAGCTCAGGACCTTGTCCACTGTATACTAAACTGTTTTTTTTCTTCAATAAATGTCAAGAAATGCAGTGGATTAAGAATCAAGACTCAATAACCAAAATAATCATGTTAATAACCGAAACTAAGCACATTTTTTCCAGTTGTGACTTTGACAATTTAGACTTATTTTGGACATTAATGTATCCCCATAGCTAGCATATGGCCAGCTAGCTCTACCTATGGATAATTGTACATCCACAAAAATGTATATTGTTGTCCCAAAACCATACATGACGATTAACTAACTAGTTAACTCATTTTCTTCAAAATGTTGGCAGACAGACCAATATGGCCATGATGTCGGTGTGTGGCTTAACCTTTTGTGGCTGGGGGCAGTAATGAGTAGCTTGGATGAATAAGGTGCCCAGAGTAAACTGCCTGCTACTCAGCCATAAAAGCTAAGATATGCATATTATTAGTAGATTTGGATAGAAAACACTCTCAGTTTCTAAATCTGTTTGAATGATGTCTGTGAGTATAACAGAACTCATATGGCAGGCAAAAACCTGAGAAAAAATCCAAACAGTAAGTGGGAAATCTGAGGTTTGTAGGTTTGCCTATCCAATATGCAGTGTCTATGGGGTCATATTGCAGTGTCTATGGGGTCACACTTCCTAAGGCTTCCACTAGATGTCAACAGTCTTTAGAACCTTGTTTCAGGTTGAAGGATGAGGGAATGAGAGCTGATTGAGTCAGGGGTCTGGCAGAGTGCCACGAGCTCACTCAGGCGCGAACAAAAAGGAGGTATTTGGACATAAATTATGGACTTTATCGAACAAAGCAAACATTTATTGTGGAACTGGGATTCCTGGGAGTGCATTCTGATGAAGATCATCAAAGGTAAGTGAATATCTATAATGCTATTTCTGACTTCTGTTGACTCCACAACATTGCGGGTACCTGTATGGCTTGTGTCTGAGCACCGTACTCAGATTATTGCATGGTGTGCTATTTCCCGTAAAGTTTTTTAAAAATCTGACACAGCGGTTGTATTAAGGAGAGGTTTATCTGAAGTTTAATGTAAACACTTGTATCTTTTATCAATGTTTATTATGAGTATTTCTGTAAATTGATGTGGCTCTCTTCAATCACTGGATGTTTTGGAGGCAAAACATTACTGAATGTAACCCGCCAATGTAAACTAAGATTTTTGGATAGAAATATGAACTTCATCGAACAAAACATACATGTGTTGTGTAACATGAAGTCCTATGAGTGTCATCTGATGAAGATCATCAAAGGTTAGTGATTCATTTGATCTCTATTTCTGCTTTTTGTGACTCCTCTCTATGGCTGGAAAAATGGCTGTGTTTTTCTGTGTCTAGGTACTGACCTAACATAATCAGATGGTGTGCTTTCGTCGTAAAGCCTTTTTGAAATCGGACACTGTGGTGGGATTAACAACAAGTTTATCTTTAAAATGGTGTAAAATACTTGTATGTTTGAGGAATTTTAATTATGAGATTTCTGTTGTTTGAATTTGGCGCCCTGTACTTTCACTGGCTGTTGTCAAGTCGATCCCGTTAACGGGATCTCAGCCGTAAGAAGTTTTAAGGCACATTCATTCTACAGTATTTTAATGTTTCAGTAATAACATCCAAAGTAGGGATACAACTTTTCAGAGAAACAAAAAACTAAACAAAAATGACTAACTAGGTCAACATGGTCAACTGAAATAGTGTTAAAAAATTCAGAAAACATTGTTTTATTTAAAAAATGTATATACATCAATAGGATGGGTATACAGTGTATTATGAAAGTATTCAGACCCCTTGACCTTTTCCACTTTTTGTTACGTTACATCCTTATTCTAAAATGTATTAAATAATTTCAATCTACACACAATACCCCATAATGACAAAGCGAAAACAGGTTTTTACAAATGTATTAAAACAAATACCTTATATACATGAGGATTCAGACCCTTTGCTATAAGACTCAGGTGCATCCTGTTGAGCTCAGGTGCTCAATTGATTGGACATGATTTGGAAAGGCGAACACCTGTCTATATAAGGTCCCACAGTTGACAGTGCATGTCAGAGAAGAAAACAAGCCATGACGTTGAAGATATTGTCCGTAGAGCTCCGGGACAGGATTGTGTCAAGGCATATATCCGGGGGAGGGTATCAAAACATTTCTGAAGCATTGAAGGTCCCCAAGAACACAGTGGCCTCCATCATTCTAAAATGGTAGAAGTTTGGAACCACCAAGACTGGCCGCCCGGCCAAACTGAGCAATCGGGGGAGTAGAGCCTTGGTCAGGGAGGTGACCAAGAACCCGAATGTCACTCTGACAGAGCTCCAGAATTCCTCTGTGGAGATGGGAGAACCTTCCAGAAGGACAACCATCTCTGCAGCACTACACCAATCAGGCCTTTATGGTAGAGTGGCCAGATGGAAGCCACTCCTCACTAAAAGACACATGAGAGCCCACTTGTAGTTTGCCAAAAGGCACCTAAAGGACTATCGGGCCACAAGAAACATCGGTCTAATGAAACCAAGATTGAACTATTTGGCCTGAATGCCAAGGGTCCCATCTGGAGGAAACCTGGCACCATCCCTACAGTGAAGCATTGTGGTGGCAGCATCATGCTGTGGGGATGTTTTTCACCAGCAGGGACTGGGAGACTAGTCAGGATCGAGGAAAAGATGAGCCGAGCAAAGTACCGAGCGTTCAGGACCTCAGACTGGGGTGAAGGTTCACCTTCCAATAAGACAACAACCGTAAGCACACAGCTAAGACAATGCAGAAGTGGCTTCGGGACAAGTCTCTGAATGTCCTTGAGTGGCCCAGCCAGAGGCAGGCCTTGAACCTGATCGAACATCTGAGAGACCTGAAAATAGCTCTCCATCCAACCTGACAGAGAAGAATGGGAGAAACGCCCTAAATAAAGGTGTGCCAAGCTTGTAGCATCATACCCAAGAAGACGAGGCTGTAATCGCTGCCAAAGGTGCTTCAACAAAGTACTGAGTAAAAGATCTGAATACTTATGTAAATGTGATATATCAGATTTATTTATTTTTTGTTAGCAAAAATTTATGAAAACCTGTTTTTGCTTTGTCATTATGGGGTATTGTGTGTAGATTGATGAGGAGAAAAACCCCCAGTTTAAATCCATTTTAGAATAAGGCTGTAACGTAACAAATGGTGGAAAAAGTCAAGGGGTCTAAATACTTTCCGAATACCATGTATAAACAATGATTTTTTACTATGTTTGTTATTGTCTTGGAATGAATGTCATGATTTAAATAAATGTCCTAAGCTGGTGACTTATTTGTTTTCAAACAATTTAAACCACTTCTGTAGAATGACCCATGTAGTGCACTACTTCTGACCAGGGCCCATAGGTCAAAAGTAGTGCACTATGTAGGGAATAGGGTGCCATTTGGAACAGGACCCCAGGGGTTGTTGTAATGTCACATTCTAACAACCCTCTCATATTTCATTTCCAGGCCATCGTGGGCTACTATGACATTTTCTTCGACAGATTCTGCGGCAACAAGGTAAGCAGCATGTGGCGGCCCTTCCTTTTAACGGCAACCCAATTATATTCACGCTTTGGCATTCCCCACGTCCTTGGGAGGCAATCGACGCTGGTGCGTTTCCTGATTGCTGATGTAAGCACCCACCGGAGCCAGCCACTCGGAAAAACCAATGCCAAGCTCCGCGAGCGACGTGCCGACGTCCTTTAATTACACGTCCTATTTGACTTGCCATTTGAGCATAACTGCTGAGATGTAATGCTACACCACTTGTAATGGGAACTAAGGTTATGTGTGTGAATGAAATACCTTGTCTTTAGAAGACTATGAGTAGGATAGAAGTACAGAATTACAGTGGCAAGAAAAAGTATGTGAACCCTTTGGAAATACCTGTATTTCCGCATAAATTGGTCATACAATTTGATTTCAACTTCATCTAAGTCACAACAATAGACAAACACAGACTGCCTAGACTAATATCACACAAACAATTATACATTTTCATGTCTTTATTGAACACACCGTGTAAACATTCACAGGGCAGGGTTGAAAAAGTATGTGAACCCTTGGATTTAATAACTGGTTGACCCTCCTTTGGCAGCAATAACCTCAACCAAATGTTTTCTGTAGTTGCGGATCAGACCTGCACAACGGTCAGGAGGAATTTTGGACCATTCCTCTTTACAAAACTGTTTCAGTTCAGCAATATTCTTAGGATGTCTGGTGTGAACTGCTCTCTTGAGTTCATGCCACAGCATCTCAATCGGGTTGAGGTCAGGACTATGACTGGGCGATTCCAGAAGGCATATTTTCTTATGTTGAAGCCATTCTGTTGTTGATTTACTTCTGTGTTTTGAGTCGTTGTCCTGTTGCATTACCCAACTTCTGTTGAGCTTCAATTGGTGGACAGAGCCTAACATTCTCCTGCAAAATGTCTTGATAAACTTGGGAATACATTTTTCCGTCGATGATAGCAAGCTGTCCAGGCCCTGAAACAGCATAGCAGCCCCAAACCATGATGCTCATGGTGTTCTTCAGCTTGCAAGCCTCCCCCTTTTCCCTCCAAACATAACAATGGCCATTATGGCCAAACAGTTCTATTTTTGTTTCATCAGACCAGACCAAACCATAGTCTGGCTTGTTTATGGTGGTTTTGGATCAGTGGCTTCTTCCTCGCTGAGCGGCCTTTCAGGTTATGTCAATATAGGACTCATTTGACTGTGGATATAGATACTTTTGGACCTGTTTCCTCCAGCATCTTCACAAGATCCTTTGCTGTTGTTCTGGTATTGATTTGCACATTTCGCACCAAAGTACGTTCACCTCTAAGAGACAGAACGCGTCTCCTTCCTGAGAGGTATGACTGCTGCGTGGTCCCATGGTGTTTAAACTTGCGTCCTATTGTTTGTACTGATGAACGTGGTACCTTCAGGCGTTTGGAAATTGCCCCCAAGGATGAACCAGACTTTTGGAGGTCTACAATTTTTTTCTGAGGTCTTGGCTGATTTCTTTTGATTTTCCCATGATGTCAAGCAAAGAGGCACTGAGTTTGAAGGTAGGCCTTGAAATACATCCACAGGTACACCTCCAGTTGACTCAAATGATGTCAATTAGCCTATCAGAAGCTTCTAAAGCCATGACATAATTTTCTGGAATTTTCCAAGCTGTTTAAAGGCACAGTCAAAGTGTATGTAAACTTCTGACGCACTGGAATTGTGATACAGTGAAATAATCTGTCTGTAAACAGTTGTTGGAAAAATGACTTGTGTCATGCACAAAGTAGATGTCCTAACCGACTTGCCAAAACTATAGTTTGTTAGCAAGACATTTGTGGAGTGGTTTAAAAACAAGTTTTAATGACTCCAACCTAAGTGTATGTAAACTTCCGACTTCAACTGTAGGTGATCAGATCAAATTTGATGACCAATTTATGCAGACATCTAGGTAATTCCAAAGGGTTCGCATACCTAACCCTAACCCTAACCCTAACCCGTAACATTAACGCAACATTCACAATGCGTCTGTCAGTTAAGTGCCAGTCCTGCTTTAGAATGTGTTTTCCCTTAACTATTCTGGGTGATTAAAATGCCTTTTGAATAAGTTGAGACACTGCAGTGTTGAAATGTGTAAAGACGGTGCGGAGCAGCAGTGTGTCCGTTACCCAGTGTAGACTGCTTTTGGCCGACAACCCCCCATAAAAGCAGGCACATTAAACCATTGCCAGCAATTGTAAAACATCCGTACGTGGTAAGACATTGCAGGGTGTAGAAATGTGTTATGGCACTGTGGTGTGTTAAAATGTGTTGAGACACCTCCGTTTTAGAACGGGCTAAGACACTGCAGTGTTGAAATGGGTTAAGACCCTGCAGAGTGTGTAGGAAGGTCGACTAGCATCTGCTGACTGTCTGTACCAACTCATAACAGCAGCCGCTGCCATATGCACACTGTTGGTGTGTGGGAGAGGGTAGGCGAGTGAGCGAGGAAGAGATGTTTAAGTGACTGTTCTATTTTTTTCTTAA
The DNA here is from genome assembly GCF_018296145.1 of Oncorhynchus tshawytscha. Lineage (NCBI taxonomy): Eukaryota > Metazoa > Chordata > Actinopteri > Salmoniformes > Salmonidae > Oncorhynchus > Oncorhynchus tshawytscha. The sequence goes on along the minus strand of NC_056440.1, from coordinate 53,464,605 downwards.
TGTATTCTTATTGAAGAGTAAATCCGTTTGGTACAATCTACAGTGCTCTGGTAGTGCTTCTGTATCCATCAACGCTCTGGATACACACACATGTCCTGCTGGCCTCTTGCATGCACATTTCGTTCTATAAAACAAGCAGACACACACAACTGCCTTCCAGCCCAAAGGTGAATGAGGTTTTAGCTCAATGCTGTCTGTATTTGGCGTTAGCGGACTTACCCGCTCTCCTCAGGCATCCGTTAGCAGAGTGATGAGACCCCTGAGTTAGGCTGTGATCACTCACTACTACTGGAATGGGCCCTACACACACGCACACACGTGCACACACATAGCTCACTATTATCGCGACACTCACTACTGCTGAAATGAGCTACACACACCTACCTCTGTTATTACTCACCACTGGTGGATTGGGACCTGCCCTGCATGCTAAACACTCTCAACATAAAGCAACTCAGCTAGAAATATGTTATATGTGGGCAATTAGTGTTATGGATGTGACATTACAAACAAAATCACAAGCTAAATGTCTCACAGAATGGACAGATAAAACATACACAAAATGTTTGAGGTGTGTGTCTATAGTACCCCATGAGGGAGCGTATATACCCCAAAAAGCAGAATTATGGGGACAATTGGCACACAGACAGAGAGTGGAAGTGGCAAGAAATACGTTAGTCCTGCCATTCCTCTCTCAGCTCAGAGCATAGAAAAAGGAGTGCCATTTGTGTGCCATTTGACTGCAAGCCAGCTCCACATCAATGGTGGTGGGATTATCTCTCATTCGCTCTCACGCAGTATTGCGAGTTTTTCATAGTGCACGGTTCTGACTGTCTCCGGTGACCGACCTGTCTATACTGTGCCCCTCCCAGCTCTCCCTCCTTTGCTAGCACGCTATGAAAGACGCAAGGGTTTGTGTTCTTGGAAGTACGGCAACTAATCAGTCTCCTCCGTTACAAACATACTTAATCTTCCTAGTGGAATCTAATCTTGACGTGCAAGAAGTCAAGGGATCAATTATTTTGGAGTCTACTCTTCACCACTACGGCATCATCGTTAACAGTGGGGGGGGCAGAGAAAGGCAAGCGACAATATGAACAAAGTCCTGTATGGCAATACTTTGTTAAATGAGTTAAATGAGTTAAATGAGGTGGAATTGAGGTACGGTAATGGTAGTACAGGTGCAGTGCTTAACCATTTGAAAGGGACGCACCATGACACCCAAACCATTGCTGGCAGCAGCGCAGATACATTTTGAGTTCACATGGAATTTTATGAATTTTGCTTATTGTTTTAACGGAAAACTGATTAAAAAACATTGCTGTTTAAACGTTAGTATTGTTTTTCCATTTGTCACATCCCTAACACACACCCAGTGGAATCAATTTCTATCCCACAAAAATCAGGAATCAACACCCAATAGTCAATACAGAAGACAATTAGAGTCTCTAAAGACTGGAAAGGGTAAGGGTACTGACCTCGTAGAGAGAGAGATGGCCTTCATCCCAAGTGGCACCCTATTCCCCTATACAAAGCATTCGGAAACTATTCAGACCCCTTGACTTTTTCCAGATTTTGTTACTTTACGTTAAATAGTTTCCCCCCTCAATCTACACAATATCCCATAATGGATTTTTTTGGCAAAAACTGAAATATCACATTTACATAAGTATTCAGACCCTTTACTCAGTACTTGGTTGAAGCACCTTTGGCAGCGATTACAGCCTCGTCTTCTTGGGTATGATCCTACAAGCTTGGCACATTCTCTTTCAGGTTGGATGGGGAGCGTCGCTGCACAGCTATTTTCAGGTCTCTCAGATGTTCGATCAGGTTCAAGTCCTGCCTCTGGCTGGGCCACTCAAGGACATTCAGAGACTTGTCCCGAAGCCACTGCTGCATTGTCTTGGCTGTGTGCTTATGGTCGTTGTCCTGTTGGAATGTGAACCTTAACCCCAGTCTGAGGTCCTGAGCACTCTGGAGCAGGTTTTCATCAAGGATCTCTCTGTACTTTGCTCCGTTCATCTTTCCCTCGATCCTGACTAGTCTCCCAGTTCCTGCCAGTGAAAAACATCCCCACAGCATGATGCTGCCACCACAATGCTTCACCGTAGGGATGGTGCCAGGTTTCCTCCAGATGTGATTCTTGGCATTCAAGCAAAAATAGTTCAATCTTGGTTTCATCAGACCAGAGAATTTTGTTTCTCATGGTCTGAGAGTCCTTTATGTGCCTTTTTGGCAAACTCCAAGCGAGCTGTCATGTGCCTTTTACTGAGGAGTGGCTTCTGTCTGGCCACTCTACCATAAAGGCCTGATTGGTGTAGTGCTGCAGAGATGGTTGTCTTTCTGGACTGTTCTCCCATCTCCACAGAGGACCTCTGGTGCTCTGTCAAAGTGACCATTGGGTTCTGGAGGCCACTGTGATGGAGGCCACTGTGTTTTTGGGGACCTTCAATGCTGCAGAAATGTTTTGTTACCCTTCCCGGATCTATACCTCGACACAATCCTGTCCCGGAGCTCTCTGACAACTTTTTTGAGCTCATGGCTTGGTTTTTGCATCTCAAGGATGATCAATGGAAACAGGATGCACCTGAGCTCAATTTAGAGTATCAAAGCAAAGGGTCTGAATACTTACAGTATGTAAAAAAGGTATTTATATTTTTGTATTTTATAAATTTGCAAAATATTCTAAAAACGTGTTTTCGCTTTGTCATTATTGGGTATTGTGTGTAGATTGATGAGACAAATAATAGTATTTAATCAATTTTAGAATAAGGCTGTAACGTAACAAAATGTTGAAAAAGTCAACAGGTCAGAATACTTTCAGGGCACTATTATAGGGAATTAGGGTGCCATTTAGGATGGATCCAGGGTAAAATAGTAAGTTTTGTTTTAAGAGGGGAAAAGAGAGTAAAGAGGTGAGAATTAAAGAGTGACGAGAGTTAAGAGGATAGAGGGAAAGTGTAAGAGAACCAGATTAAGAAGAGTTAAGAAGTGAGGATGGAGAGTGTGTAAGAGAGACTTTGGGAAGTGAGAAGGAATTCATAAATAAAAATAGTTTAAAAGATAGAGGGGGTGGTTATTGATGTAGTGGTGAAACTCGTTCGCTCCACCCCAGCACCTTGGCAGTCCCAGTGCTCCTCTCGGGATGTTAAAGCCGAAATTGAGTTTTTAACAACATTAACTGGCTGCCTTTCACCTCTATAGCCTGCTTTATAACTAATACACTCACACACACATACACACACACACATATGCATCTCAGCGTGTGCACACACACCAGCCATTCCCCTGTGGTCCTGTGCAGTGAGGGCAAATGTCTCAAAGTCACCCTGAAGACACACACTCCCACATTTCCTTCCTTCACACACACACACACTTCTGTCCCTATTTCTTTTACAGAATGCTGTCAAAGAGACAAACCTGATTTAAAACGAGGGATGAGAAACACAACCTGACCTGCATCAACGCCAATGTCTCTCCACTCCATGCGTCCGGGGATTCATCTGTGGCGAGACAGAAGCTTATGAGATGTGTTTGTATGAGTGCAGTAATTAACCACAGGAGGATGAGAGTCAACACACACACACACAAAGAGATGTTGGTGTTTAGAGAGAGAAAAACAGCACACAGTGGGCCGGAACAAAACATCACTGAGAACTACTCGGAGCTGGCAGGTTAATAAATTAAACGCAGCATCGTTTATCATGCTCATTTGATTTGTATGACTAGGAAATGGATGAGGTGGGATTTTCATAGGGTTACGGATTTTTCCCCCAATATTTTTTCAGTTGCCTACTTTTTTGTTTGCTCAAGAAATTGTGGGCATACTTTGTGTGAGGATTTCCCATGATCCTATAGATGAAACGGTGGCCTGGTTATCTGTGTCCCGGACCAATCAGAAGACCTCAAACTTGGGTGGGAGTTTGCTGCGGATTTCGAGAGGCCAGCGATTTACTTTCTTCCGTCCCTTTAACTCCAGTGTCCTCTCTGTTCCCCGTGTCCTGCCATAACACTTCTGTCTTCTTCTTGTGCCTCTTACTGATGCAATGATCTCTCTCTTTTTCACTTTCTCTCCAACTCTCACTTTCTTTCTCCCCCTGTGTTTTAGTGCTGCAGGTCCTTGAGGAGCTGAGCTGCATCAGGCAGACATCAGGGTGTAATTCCCCAGGCCTGCTTTATGTACTGCTCAGACAGGTGCTCAGGATATACGACCCCCTGACACTGCCTGACTATACCTCCTCTACCTATCCACCTCTTCTTAGACAGAAAGAAAGGATGGTTGAAAAAGTGAGTTATGTAGAAAGGGGGAGATAGGGAGACTAGATTGAAATGCTGCTGCCGTGCACATCACTGCAGTGTTGGGTGGAATAGATAGAAGTTGTTCTGCCTTGGGAGAACTTGGAAAGGGAGGTGTGTGTGTGTGTGTGTGTGTGTGTGTGCATGCGAGCTTGATTTATTTATGGAAAAAAAATATATCTAAAAATATATACAGCTTAAAAGTGCACCTGATGATGCATGAAAACATGAAACAACCCTTTTTCAGTGTGGTCCTTGGAAAACAAACTGTTCAAGCAACATTTGCTACTTGTAATCGATGTCTGCAATGTTTCCTGTAGATAACGTCAGTGCCACATCTGCATTTTGGTACAAAAAGCATTGGAATTGGTCGGGCCATAATTTTGACTCACACAAACATTTGGTGCTAAGAAATGCATTTTTATTCATATGATGCACACAAGAATGTATTACAGAAAATGGTGAGAAAATAATAAGGTTGAAAATAAAAAGGGACATTTTATGATCATACTAGTTAGTATTCATGAGAATTGTATGTCAATGCTATGTATTTATTAAACTTATTAAACTATTGAGACCAAGGTCTCTTTTTGCAAGGGAGCCCTGATACACAATTTATAAAATGCAAAATAATATACACTGCTCAAAAAAATTAAGGGAACACTAAAATAATGAAATATTCTTCCTAAATACTTTTTTCTTTACATAGTTGAATGTGCTGACAACAAAATCACACAAAAATTATCAATGGAAATCAAATTTATCTACCCATGGAGGTCTGGATTTGGAGTCACACTCAAAATTAAAGTGGAAAACCACACTACAGGCTGATCCAACTTTGATGTAATGTCCTTAATACAAGTCAAAATGAGGCTCAGTAGTGTGTGTGGCCTCCACGTGCCTGTATCAAATCAAATCAAATCAAATTTATTTATATAGCCCTTCGTACATCAGCTGATATCTCAAAGTGCTGTACAGAAACCCAGCCTAAAACCCCAAACAGCAAGCAATGCAGGTGTAGAAGCATGGTGGCTAGGAAAAACTCCCTAGAAAGGCCAAAACCACCCTACAACGCCTGGGCATGCTCCTGATGAGGTGGCGGATGGTCTCCTGAGGTATCTCCTCCCAGACCTGGACTACAGCATCCGCCAACTCCTGGACAGTCTGTGGTGCAACGTGGCGTTGGTGGATGGAGCGAGACATGATGTCCCAGATGTGCTCAATTGGATTCAGGTCTGGGGAACGGGCGGTCCATAGCATCAATGCCTTCCTCTTGCAGGAACTGCTGACACACTCCAGCCACATGAGGTCTAGCATTGTCTTGCATTAGGAGGAACCTAGGGCCAACCGCACCAGCATATGGTCTCACAAGGGGTCTGAGGATCTCATCTCAGTACCTAATGGCAGTCAGGCTACCTCTGGCGAGTACATGGAGGGCTGTGCGGCCCCCCAAAGAAATGCCACCCCACACCATGACTGACCCACTGCCAAACCGGTCATGCTGGAGGATGTTGCAGGCAGCAGAACGTTCTCCACAGCGTCTCCAGACTGTCACGTCTGTCACATGTGCTCAGTGTGAACCTGCTTTCATCTGTGAAGAGCACAGGGCGCCAGTGGCGAATTTGCCAATCTTGGTGTTCCCTGGCAAATGCCAAACGTCCTGCACGGTGTTGGGCTGTAAGCACAACTCCCACCTGTGGACGTCGGGCCCTCATACCACCCTCATGGAGTCTGTTTCTGACCGTTTGAGCAGGTACATGCACATTTGTAGCCTGCTGGAGGTCATTTTGCAGGGCTCTGGCAGTGCTCCTCCTGCTCCTCCTTGCACAAAGGCGGAGGTAGCGGTCCTGCTGCTGGGTTGTTGCCCTTCTACGGCCTCCTCCACATCTCCTGATGTACTGGCCTGTCTCCTGGTAGTGCCTCTGTGCTCTGGACACTACGCTGACAGACACAGCAAACCTTCTTGCCACAGCTCGCATTGATGTGCCATCCTGGATGAGCTGCACTACCTGAGCCACTTGTGTGGGTTGTAGACTCCGTTTCATGCTACCACTAGAGTGAAAGCACCGCCAGCATTCAAAAGTGACCAAAACATCAGCCAGGAAGCATAGGAACTGAGAAGTGGTCTGTGGTCACCACCTGCAGAACCACTCCTTTATTGGGGGTGTCTTGCTAATTGCCTATAATTTCCACCTGTTGTCTATTCCATTTGCACAACAGCATGTGAAATGTATTGTCAATCAGTGTTGCTTCCTAAATCGACAGTTTGATTTCACAAAATTGTGACTTGGAGTGACATTGTTTAAGTGGTCCCTTTATTTTTTTGAGCAGTGTATATATATATATATATATATATATATATATAATGTATAAATATATACCATTTAGCAGACGCTGTTATCCAAAGTGACTTACAGTCATGCGTGCATACATTTCACGTCTGGCAGTGTACAATAATAATACAAATATTCAAGTAAAACCATCACATTCCTCAGCAAGGAGGTCCCCAATCAATATTTTGAAATGCCTGAGAGGCACCAGAACATCCAGTTGACTGTCAAAGACAGTACATTTGTGTCAAAAATAGTGAAGACAGTTTAGTGCATTTCTTTGTATGTCTGAGTAATCCACTCTTACATCTGCATTCACCTGTTGGCATTGTCTATTTACCCAATAAGGGTTTCATCAAGCTAGCTGACATCCGTTACATGAGACTGGTACTTTAGCCTGAGTTTGTTTGTGCCATCATGCCACTCCTTGTCATGTTTGGTATGACAAGGAGTTGACATGATAGCACAAACAGATCTGGGACTAAGCTACCGGTTCTTATCCTCAGTGGGACCAAGGATGGACAGACCTGGAGAGGGGTTTGGGGGGGAAGATGGCAAGTAAAGTTAGGTTTCTCTCAGAAGAAAGCTCTTGTGTTTTACGGTCATTACTATGGCAGTGTAATATAGGTCTGTGGCAGACAGAGGTGTCAAGTTACTGTAAGTGTACCTCGTCTTGTTCTTACCTTTGCCATGTGAGGTCAGTTTGACCTGATGGGCTGGAGAGGCCGTGGCCACCCTCTGTTTGGAGAAATATGAGAAGGAGAAGGGGCGAGAGATGAACAGAAACAATAAACATCCACATTTTTTGAAGATAATACTTTGAGCACACACTTTACACACTAGGTCTTATTGTAGGTATCCAAACAACTCCAAACAGTTAATAATTAAAATAGAAACATTTTAACCAGTAGTTTCGCGACCATCAAGGAGGGAAGGTGAATATCATAGCTTTAGAGCCTCCTTACCTTTACACTTTATTGGTTGGTCATCCTTCCATCTCTCTCTTGATGGAAGTCTTTTCCTCACCCACTATCTTTCTTCTGGCTTGTTTTGGCATTCATTATAATTAATCACTGTCAATCCACCATTCTTTAAAAGTTTGGAAGACCACTTTTTTCATCCCGTCTTTTGCGTTTGTTCAATTCATACAAAAAGGTGCTAGAACCTAAAACGTTTCTTCTTCTGTCCCCATAGGAGAACCCTTTAAAGAACCCTTTGGTTCCAGGTATAACCCTTCTGGTTCCATGTAGAACCCTTTCCGCAGTGAGTTCTACATGAAACCCAAAAGGGTGCTCCTATGGGGACAGCTGAAGAACCCTTTTGGAACCCTTTTTTCTAAGAGTAGTGTACATTGTAGGGAATAGGGTGCCATTTGGGATGCAGTCCCGGTATGGAGAGCGCCAGTGAGTGTAATGGACTAAGATAGCGCATTTCTGTGGCTGTGCGTGGTTAACGTTAGTGGCATGTTGATTTCAACACATGATTAATTCTCCCTCAGTCACTGGCTACTTCACTAGATGGCTAGAGGCCCTAGACTAGGGCCTTCTCCAGCACTGAGGGAAGTCCGCGGAGAAAATACTGTTGTGTATAATGTCTCACTAATCGAATGAACAGTGCCACAACGTTGAGGTTTGTGACTTGTCAATACTTCCATACTTTCAAGAAAGTGTGTGTTTGTAAAGTGTTTTAGTGTTAACAATCTGTTTAGTCTCTTATATGTCATCATGTGTTTCTCAATCCAGTCCTCGGGAATGATAGGCCGTTTCACATAGCCTATTGATCTATTCTACTAGCTCACCTGGGTTGTGTTCATTAGGCACCATAAGGAAGAAAACAAACTGAAACACGGATGGACTACCTGAATTTGCCCAGTAAGAAGTGTTCATTCCCCTTTCTGTTACAAAATCTGTTACATATATCCGCCATGTAGTGGAGTCAACATTAGTCAGAATAGCATTATAAATATTCACTTACCTTTGATGCTCTTCATCAGAATGCACTCCCAGGAATCCCAGTTCCACAATAAGTTTGTTTTGTTCGATAATGTCCATCATTTATGTCAAAATAGCTCCTTTTGTTAGAGCGTTCAGTCCAGTAATCCACATTAATAAAGCTTGTTCACTAGTTTCAGACGAAAAGAGAAAAAAGCTCCGTTATAGTTAGTAGAAACACATCAAACGATGTATAGAATCAATCTTTAGGATGTTTTTAGCATAAATCTTCAATAATATTTCAACCGGACAATTCCTTTGTCTTCAGAAATGAAGTGGAACGTAAGCTACCTTTCAAGTGAACGGGTGAGACTGAGCCTGTGACGCTCTGCCAGACCACTCACTCAGAGCTCTTATTAGCCCCTCCTTTAGAGTAGAAGCATCAAACAAGTTTCTAACGACTGCTGACATCTATTGGAAGCCGTAGGAAGTGCAAAATGACCAATATCCCACTGTGTATTGGATAGGGGCTGAGTACAAAAACTTCATACCTCAGATTTCCCACTTCCTGGTTGGATTTTTTCTCAGGTTTTTGCCTGCCATATGAGTTTTGTTATACTCACAGACATCATTCAAACAGATTTAGAAACTTCAGAGTGTTTTCTATCCAAATCTACTAATAATATGCATATCTTAGCTTTTATGGATGGGAAGCAGGCAGCTTGATTTGGGCACGCTTTTCATCCAAAATTCCCAATACTGCCCCTACCCCAAAGAAGTTAAAGCAGTGAATTTGTATGCGCTCTTGTCGGACTTTGGCTGCATATTTTCCACAATTTTCTTCAAATCTGAAAAGTTATGAAGCCACACCCATTCCTGAAGAAATGTATTATAGGCCCTAAAAGTACGGGAATAGTGTCCACTGCATGTATACTTTGTTTTTTGGCGAATGTAGTACGACATCCGGGAACTTTTGGAATACTAACTCTATCCATACTATGACCAAAAAGCATACTATATACTCAATTTACGTCACAAATAGTTCGGTTAGTGTGGTTAGCATAAGTCTTTGAACATAGCTTAGAATTTTTCTCCCAGTTTTCCTCCAAGTTTGTTTTCTTTTTTCAGTTATTTGATCTCAAACTCGTTTTATTTACCCTGCAGGGGTTGCATTTAATCAGAGGACTATCGCAGGTCAAGCAATTACTCTTTTGGCCTTTTTTAAACCCCAAATGGCAACTTGTTCTCTATATCCCTCAAACTCAACTCTGGACTTCGAAGCAAGTTCCACTGCATTTTATTATTGATCCTCTCTAATCAGGGACTGATTTAGACAGTGGGTGCAATTAATTATTAGTTCGAACAGAAAACCAGCAGGCTCCTTACCTCGTTGGGTAAGTGTTGAAAACTCCATGCCCTATATGGTGCACTATTTTTGACCAAAACCCTATGGGTCCTGGTCCAAAGTGGTGCTCTAAAAAGTGAATAGGGTGCCATTTGGGACACAGACTTACTGTAGCCTACCCCTGCATAACCCCCTTCCCATTCTGGCTCCACTCGAGCTCTGAGCAATACCCGAGGGGTTGTGGGGCTGGGTTCAATTTCCAACCCTTTTCCCAGCCCTTCGTCATTCATCTGGGGGAAAAAATGGGTAATGCTCAGTATCTGCCCATTTTTGGCAGGTTGACATTTGTCATGAATCTTGCCCTGGCGCCAGAACTAAACGATTTCCCCTAGATAGGCCAGCTGCAAAGTTAAAATGGTCTATTTTGTAAATATTCACCCCAAACCATCTCAATTGGGTTGAGGTCGGGTGATTGGGGAGACCAGGTCATCTGATGCAGCACTCCATCATTTTCATTTTTGGTCAAATAGCCCTTACACAGCCTGGAGGTGTGTTTTGGGTCATTGTCTGTTGAAAAACAAATGATAGTCCCACTAAGCCCAAAACAGATGGGATGGCGTATTGCTGCAGAAAGCTGTGGTAGCCATGCTGGTTAAGTGTGCCTTGAATTCTAAATAAACCACTGGCAGTGTCACCAGCAAAGCACCATCACACCACCTCCGCCATGCTTCACAGTTGGAACCACACGTGCGGAGATCATCCATTCACCTACTCTGCGTCTCACAAAGACAAGATGGTTGGAACTAAAAATCTAAAATTTGGACTCATCAGACCAAAGTACCGATTTCTCCTGGTCTAATGTCCATTGGTCTTGTTTCTTGGCCCAAGGAAGTCTCTTCTTCTTGATGATGCAAGATAGAGGGTAGCAGATGACGGGCTGAGCGTAGCTATGTAGAGCACCTCAAGATAAAATGTAATTTTCAATATCGGTAAGTTAGACTAAATATTAGCACTACACAATCTGGTGGGTGATAACATTTAATCTGGATAACAACACAAAACACATTTTAAGACTAGAGAAATGTCTCGACAAGTATTACGAAAACAAGCATGACAGAGAGTAAGACAGGGGAACCTATTTCAAAACGAAAACGTGACTCTTCTACAGACACAGACGATTATATATTTTCACCACCGGGAATTGTGAAGGTCGAAACCGATCTGTTAAAGTCAATGACAAACTGGGTATACTTGAACTAGTGAGTAAGGATATAAAAGAGTTGAAGGCAAGCCTCGAGATTAGTGATGAAAAAGCTGCGACATTGGAGAAAGACAAACTAAAAAGGACAGTCAATAGGATTGAAACCGAAGTGAATGAACTTAAAAAGGAGAACACCGCTCTGAGAGAAGCCTTACTTAACATACAGACTAGATCCATGAGAGAGAATCTGGTGCTTACAGGTATCCAAGAGAAAGAAGGAGAAGTTCCTGAATCTGTAGTTAGAGAGTTCCTCCTTTACAGCGCTACAGATTCCACACGAAGCTATCGACAAATTCCAACTAGAACTTGTACACGAAACACATAACGAAATAACAAAACACACAATTCTAGCCTGGTAATGGATTGTAATAATACAACAAAAAAAACAGCTTTCTATATGTCTTCAAATATAACTAATTGGAACACAAAAGCACTAATTCAACATGGTGAAGATAAATGGTGAAGATAAAAACTCAGTAAACAGAAGGCACAGTATGTGTGGAAGGTGTGGTGTGAGTTTTTTTGTTGTGTTTGGGAAAGTGTGGCGTTGAGTGACAAAGAAAATGGTTGCATATCCCAGAACCAATGTATTGCTGTGAGCAAGAGTTGTGAGAGCGCTTTCAATGTTGTTCAGATGAGGGATATACTCATTTTGCACGCCCAATTTTTCAGTTTTTGATTTGTTAAAAAAGTTTGAAATATCCAATAAATGTTGTTCCACTTCATGATTGTGTCCCACTTGTTGTTGATTCTTCACAAAAAAATACAGTTTTATATCTTTATGTTTGAAGCCTGAAATGTGGCAAAAGGTCGCAAAGTTCAAGGGGGCCGAATACTTTCGCAAGGCACTGTATATTGACATAAGCTGAAAGTCCGCTCAGCAAGGAAGAAGCCACTGCTGCAAAACCGCCATAAAAAAAGCTACAGTTTGCAACTGCACATGGGGACAAAGATCGTACTTTTTGGAGAAATGTCCTCTGGTCTGATGAAACAAAAATAGAACTGTTTGGCCATAATGACCATCGTTATGTTTGGAGGAAAAGGGCGGAGGCTTGCAAGCCGAAGAACACCATCCCAACCGTGAAGCACGGGGGTGGCAGCATCATGTTGTGGGGGTGCTTTGCTAAAGGAGGGACTGGTGCACTTCACAAAATAGATGGCATCATGAGGTAGGAAAATTAGGTGGATATATTGAAGCAACATCTCAAGACATCAGTCAGGAAGTTAAAGCTTTGTCGCAAATGGGTCTTCCAAATGGACAATGACCCAAAGCGTTCTTCCAATTTTGTGGCAAAATGGCTTAATTAAGGACAACAAAGTCAAGGTATTGGAGTGGCCATCACAAAGCCCTGACTTCAATCCTATAGAAAATGTGTGTGCAGAACTTAAAAAGCGTGTGCAAGCTAAGAGGCCTACAAACCTGACTCAGTTACACCAGCTCTGTCAGGAGGAATAGGTCAAAATTCACCCAACTTATTGTGGGAAGCTTGTGGAACGCTACCCGAAACGTTTGACCCAAGTTTAACATTTTAAAGGCAATGCTACCAAATACTAATTGAGTGTATGTAAACTTCTGACCCACTGGTAATGTGATGAAATAAATAAAAGCTGAAATAAATCATTCTCTCTACTATTATTCTGACATTTCACACTCTCAAAATAAAGTGGTGATCTTAGGACCGGGATTTTTTACTCTGATTAATTGTCAAGAATTGTGAAAAACTGAGTTTAAATGGTCTATGTAAACTTCTGACTTCAACTGTATATATACAGTGGGGAGAACAAGTATTCGACACACTGCCGATTTTGCAGGTTTCCTACTTACAAATTACGTCTGTAATTTTTATCATAGGTACACTTCAACTGTGAGAGACAGAATCTAAAACAAAAATCCAGAAAATCACATTGTATGATTTTTAAGTAATTAATTTGCATTTTATTGCATGACATAAGTATTTGATACATGTTTGCAATTACAGAGATCATATGTTTCCTGTAGTTCTTGACCAGGTTTGCACACACTGCAGCAGGGATTTTGGCCCACTCCTCCATACAGACCTTCTCCAGATCCTTCAGGTTTCGGGGCTGTCGCTGGGCAATACGGACTTTCAGCTCCCTCCAAAGATTTTCTATTGGGTTCAGGTTTGGAGACTGGCTAGGCCACTCCAGGACCTTGAGATGCTTCTTACGGAGCCACTCCTTTAGTTGCCCTGGCTGTGTGTTTCGAGTCGTTGTCATGCTGGAAGACCCAGCCGCGACCCATCTTCAATGCTCTTACTGAGGGAAGGAGGTTGTTGGCCAAGATCTCGCGATACATGGCCCCATCCATCCTCCCCTCAATACGGTGCAGTCGTCCTGTCCCCTTTGCAGAAAAGCATCCCCAAAGAAAGATGTTTCCACCTCCATGCTTCACAGTTGGGATGGTGTTCTTGAGGTTGTACTCATCATATTTATTTATTATGTATTTATTGAAATATTGGCCTGATGTTGATGTGGCACTCTGGGACTGTAACTTAATAGCCCTACTCTCTATTACCTAGGAGAGGTTATTCTCTAGATTAGAGATGTGCGGCTCCAAGACATTGATTTTGCGTCAGTGTAGCATTAATGGTCGAGGTTACGGTTGGGGGAGGGAAAGCTGGTCCTAGATCTGTTCCTATGGGAGACTTCACCCCAGAGTGCTCCAATACAGGTGAATAGAAGTCAAAGGTTGGTGCTCAGCCTCTCAACTTTATTGGTTTTTCTCTTTAGGGGAGGTGCTTCAGGGACGGATCACCTTACGCAAAAACAAAAAGAACCCCCTGCTCACTGTTCATTACAGTTGACCTCCATGACAGGAAGCAGACCTACAGCCTGCAGTGAGTTCACTGATCACATGACAATGATGACATATCAATAGTGTGGCTGAACTGAAATATTCCCCAGACTTTGCCAAAACAAATAGTATTATTATGGTTGTTATTATGAAATGTTTAACGCTTATGGAATCAGAAACAACTTATCGTCATATGGAGCAGTAAATGTAGATTATATAAGTGTGTGGGATTAATCTAAAAAAGAAAAACAGGTAGACTGACTGAGTGCTGAGACAGGGAGAGTGTGAAGTGGGCTTGAACAACAAGCTGTGGAGTTCACTCCATTTTAATACCATACCTATTAATTAACACATTCCCTCATACAAAATCTGAGTTGATTTTCTTGGAAAGTGCCATTTCTTAAAAATGTTTATACTTCGCTGTGGAAACTTAAATGTGGAAACTTCTTAAATCAGTAATGCACAGGGTCAACATTTTCCTGTGACATTCCCACTTCGTCCTCGTTTGCTCTCCCCTTTTATGTACATTATTCTTGCAATTTTTCCGTACTTTTCATAATGTTGCCATCTGTTCTCCCTATTGTAGACCAACCAACCTGGAAATGTTTTATGTATGTTTTGCTTGTTAAATGCTTTCATCTATGCTAGATCAAACAATGATGGGGTGATACAAAGTTAGGCTGGATAACATGTTAATTTTCGATTTATAAGGGCATTTTCAATGGGTTACAGGTCAAATGTGGTGAAAATTGGCATAATGGAAATTGTAATAGATTTAGGTTAAATATTCGGAAATTCTCAACAAAAACTGAGTGGCTTATCAAACAAACACGTAGACTATGGAATGGATGCATTAATAGTTACTTTTCATAAATGTCTATGCTTTAAGACATGTGAATAACAGAAAGGTTGAAAATTCTGATGTTTTCAGCTACAGTTGTGGTCTGTAATATCACCAAGTACACTTTTCAGATGATGTAGACCGGGGAGCTCCAACCCTGTTCTTGGGCAACTACCCTCCTGTAGGGTTTCATTCCAACTGCAGTTGTAACGAATCTGATTCATCTTATGAACCAGCTAATTAGAATTTGGTGCGCTAGATTAGGGTTGGAATGAAAACCTACATGATGGTAGCTCTCCAGGAACAGGGTTGGAGAGCCCTGATGTAGACCCCTTCGGAAAACTGCAGGAGACCCCACACAACCAGAAGAACGTTACCTGACTTTCTGGTCCAGAGATATTGAAACAGTAATGTCATTTTTAAGGGATAAAATATTCAAACAGTCAAATAGTTAAGTATACTGATAGTTAAAAATACTGACAATGCACTGAACATACTATATTAATATAAACAGACTATTTACATGCATACATACAGTGCATTCGGAAAGTATTCAGACCTTTGACCTTTTCCATATTTTGTTACGTTACAGCCTTATTCTAAAATTAATTAAATTGTTTTTTTCTCTCATCAATCTACACACAATACCCCATCAAGATAAAGCAAGAACAGGTTTTACATTTTTTTAAATTAATGTATTAAAATTTTAAAAACTATCACACATAAGTATTCAGACCCTTTCCTCAGCACTTTGTTGAAGCACCTTTGGCAGCGATTACAGTCTCGAGTCTTCTTGGGTGTGACGCTACAAACTTGGCATACCTGTATTTGGGGAATTTCTCCTCTTCTCTGCAGATCCTCTCAGGCTGTCAGGGTTGTGTGGGGAGCGTTGCTGCACAGCTCTTTTGAGGTCTCTCCAGAGATGTTCGATCGGGTTCAAGTCCCGGCTCTTGTTGGGCCACTCAAGGACATTCAGAGACTTGTCCCAAAGATACTCCTGCATTGTCTTGGCTGTGTGCTTAGGGTCGTTGTCCTGTTGGAAGGAGAACCTTCACCCCCCCGTCTGAGGTCCTGAGCCTTCTAGAGCAGGTTTTCATCAAGAATCTCTCTTTAATTTGCTCCGTTCCTCTTTCCGTTGATCCTGACTAGTCTCACTGTCACTGCCGCTGAAAAGAATCCCCACAGCATGATGCTGCCTCCACCATGCTTTGCCTTAGGGATGGTGCCAGGTTTTCTCCCTACGTGACGCTTGGCATTCAGGCCAAAGAGTTCAATCTTGGTTTCATCAGACCAGAGAATCTTTTTTTCTCATGGCCTGAGAGTTCTTTAGGTGCCTGTTGGCAAACTTCAAGTGGGCTGTCATGTGCCTTATACTGAGGTGTGGTATTTTTACCCATCCCTAGCAAATACAGGTGATTAGACTAATTGCATTCTCAACTGAAGATCATGAGTTGGTTGACTATTGGAGTCAGGTGTTGGGGCAAAAGTGTGATACCAACTAGGTCCCCAAGGACTGGAGTTGCCCATCTCTGATTAATATTGATGTGTTCAGTAAATTTGGTCACAGTCTGTGACTATCCTATTTGGCTGCATGCATGTACATTTCAACCCTTAAAAATAGCATTACAGTTTAAGTATCTCTGGCCCAGAAAGTCGGATTCTTACGAGGTAAAGTTCTCCTGGTTCATTGGGGTCAACTGCAGTTTTCTCACAGGGTTTATGTCAGGGGTCTCCAACCCTGTTCCTGGAGAGCTACTCTCTTGTAGGTTTTCACTCCAACTCCAACTATAGCTAAGCTGGTTCAGTTTTTTACCAGCTAATTATTAGAATCAGGTGTGCTAGATTAGGACCTACAGGACGGTGTATCTCCAGGAACAGGGTTGGAGAGCCCTGGTCTAGGTCATCTGAAAAGGGTACTTGGTGGTGCTAATGACCACAACTAGCTGAAAAAAATCTGAATGTTCATCCTTTCTGTGTACTTGCATGTCTTAAAGCCTAATAACTGTACGAAAAGTAACTTAACGTATCCATTCCATAGTCTATGTGTTTGTTTGATAATCGACTCAGTTTGGTTGAGAATTTCAGGATATTTTACCTAAATCTATTACAATTTCCATTATGTCCATTTCCACCAGATTCTAACTTTAACCCGTTGAAAATGGCCTAACTTTGTCACCGATCACTATTTGATCTAGCATGGATGACAACCTTTAACAAGCAAAAGAAAAACAAGCACTTTTTCCCAGATTTACTGGTCTACTACTAGCAGCATAAAGTGTGCATCCCAATTGGCACCCTTTCCTCTATATAGTGTGCTACTTTAGACCACGACCAATAGAGATCTGTAGGGAATAGGGTGCCATTTGGGACAGAATCATAGTGGGTTTTATTTTGTCGTAAAAAAAAAATCTAACAAACCTCCCGCTCTGCATACTCCATTGAGCAGCTCTGCTGAAAACAGAATGCTTTTCCACTCTTCCCCCTCAGAACATAAATCATAAGTTCTGAAAAAGAAAGGATTGCTGGTTCGTGATCAGGTGGCGACTGTCGCCTCGGATTTGGTTTTGCTTAATAAATCTATTTTTCCACTTCTGTCTTTCAATGTGTGTGATATGAATAAATTGTCTTATTGGGGTTCACAGCAAAGCATAGATTGGTAACTTTTTTCTCATTTGAAAGCTAAGGGATTGGTCAAAAGATGACAGTTATTGACAAATCAATAGTCAAATTTTACATGTACATTTAATCCACTCCACAGTGGCCTATCAACTTGAAACTTGTCATTGCTATCATGGACATCCCTAAGATGAACCACAATGAATTTGGTATTGATATCTCAAAAAACTAAAACTTTTAACAACTAATTCTTTGCATACGTAACGCTAATGCTAAAAAAAAACAGCTGCAATCATCTTCTCATGAACCATACGTCAGATTCACTCCAGATTTTGTATTTAAAATCATCACTAAAGTCTTTAATGATTTTAATAAAAAATAGTTGCTGCATTTAAATCTGGCAGCACTGTACCTGTAAATGTACGTTAGCACATATGCTAATCTTCTCACAATTTCCACAGATTGTGCAGTGCCTTCAGACAGTATTCATACCCCTCGACTTTAGTCCACATTTTGTTGTTACAACCTGAATTCAAAATTTACTAAATTGATTTTCTCTACACACAATACCCCTTAATGACAAAGTGAAAACATGTTTTTAGAAATGTTTGCAAATGTATTGAAAATTAAATACAGAAATATCTAATTTACATAAGTATTCACACCCCTGATTCAATATTTAGTAGGAGCACCTTTGGCGGCAATTACAGCAGTGACTCTTTTGGTGTAATTCTAAGAGCTTTGCACACCTGGATTGTACAATATGTGCCCATTATTATTTAAAAAATTCTTCAAGTTGCCAGACTTCAAGTCTTGCCATAGATTGTTAAGATGATTTAAGTTCAAACTGTAACTAGGCCACTCAGGAACATTCAATGGCGTCTTGGTAAGCAACTCCAGTGTAGATTTGGCCTTGTGTTTTAGGTTATTGTCCTGCTGAAAGGTGCATTTGTCTCCCAGTGTCTATTGGAAAGCAGACTGAAACAGGTTCTCCTTTAGGATTTTGCCTGTGCTTATAGATGTATTCTGTTTCTTTTTATCCTAAATACTCCCTAGTCCTAGATGATGAAAAGCATACTGATAACATGATGCAGCCACCACCATGCTTGAAAATATGATGTGATGGACAAAAAGTTCATTTCTTTCATACATTTTTTTGCAGTGTTACTTAAGTGCCTTGTTGCAAACAAGATGCTTGATTATTTTGATTCTGTCATTTAAGTTAGCATTGTGGAGTAACTACAGTGTTGTTGAGCCGTCCTCAGTTTTCTCATATCACGATTAAACTCTATAACTGTTTTAAAATCACCATTGGCCTCATGGTGAAATCCCTGAGCAGTTTCCTTCCTTTCTGGCAACTGAGTAAGGAAGGACACCTATATCTTTGTAGTGATTGGGTGTATTGATACACCATCCAAAGTCTAATAACTTTACCATGTTCAAAGGGATATTATTCAGCGTCAGCCTTTTTAAAAATTTTTTTTTACATATCTACCAATCGGTTCCCCTCTTTGTGAGGCATTGAAAAATCTCCCTGGCCTTTGTGGTTGAATCTGTGCTTGAAATTCACTTCTTGATTGAGGGAACCTTCAAGTATCTGTATGTGTAGGCTACAGAGATGGGATAGTCATAAAAAAATTATGTAACCACTATTATTGAACACGCAACGAGTCCATGCAACTTATTATGCAATGTATTAAGCACAAGCGGGTTGAATACTTATTGACTCAAGACATTTCAGCATTACATTTTTTATTAATTTCTAAAATGTCCTAGAAACAAAATTCCACTTCGACATTATGGGGTGTTGTGTGTAGATCAATGACACAACAGCTCAACTTAATCCATTTTAAACGCAAGCTGTAACACAACAAATTGTGGAAAACGTAAAGGGGTGTGAATACTTTCTGAAGGCACTGTATGTTGCATTATAGAATTATAGCTCTGCTCAGTGATTTCTGCATACCAGGTCACCAACAAAACTTTAACAATAGTGCAAATACATGCCAACGCCACTTGATTTCCATGACATGTCTTGCTTACAGATTATCTGAAATATCACTACATCAAACAATGTTTTCTGCCTGAGCCAAAATATAAGGCAAGAAAGAGTGCCTGGCCTTCAGTGGGGGCCAGAAAGGAGCCTGCCCTCCTATACCTCCTCCCACCAGCCTCCTCTGATCTCATCATCTCCAAATCCAACCTCCACCGTTTTGGCAATAGGGTGTTCTCCAGGGCATCACCCAGACTATGCAACTCCATGCCTTCATCTGTCTGTGGTGGTTGGTAACCACTGGTTATGTAATTGGTTTAAATCAGAATTTGGACTATAGCATACTTTGCTGTAACACCGGTGAATATTTGATTAGCACAAATCAAATCTTTCCATGTGTGAAGTGTTGCATTAAAGTAACGCCATACCCACTTCAAGATCTTAAACTTTCCAAATATAATATCTATGGAATATATGGACAATATAAATTAATTTTAAAAAAAGTGTTTGCTCCAAAGTATGGGCTTGTTGTTTTGTTTTGGATTGATTGTTTTCATTTTTATTATTGTTGTTTAATAGACCTAATTAAAATGTCAACATTGGTCTATACATTTGACAAATCTTAAATTACCCATGGATGTTTTGTGTCATTAGATTATATTTATTATTAGGCTATTTTTATTATTATTATTATTGCTAAATGTCGTCAATAATAAAATGTTCAAAAACTTAAGGTTTTTAATCCTTTTTTATTTTTATTTTCAACAAGGTTCCTCGAGGAACCCTACATTTCAAAAAGGTTCCCCCACAGTGGGAACTCAAAGTACGTCTCCTGCCGTCTCCCATTCTGTGTCTTAGGGAAGGTGTGAGAAGTACAAGGAAAGAGGGGCAAAAATCAATTACAATTATTCCCTGTTGACAAAGTAATTAAACCTTGGAGCAGCCAGCTAATTTTGCAGCGCGAGGCCCTTATCTGTTATGGCCCAGATTTACGAGGGGCGCTCGCCACACGGGTGCAGCTTTGCGTGCAGGTGATTATCGCACATTTAATAAGGCACGCGGACTACAGTGACGCGCTCGTAGACACTGCGAGGTCGGTGGACCGTTTCAGCCGGGTTGGGTGTTATTCGGATTATTTATCTTTCTCAGGGGTTTGGGTTGGTTGCATAACAGTTGTCTGAATAACAACACAATAGGATGCTCATCGGGTATGTTTCGCACGAGAATGAACCAATTTTGAATGAGGGCTACATTTCGTTAACAAAGAAGAAAAAGCTGAACAATGCCGTGCGCAATGCAGTATTTTAGGGCAGGCTATTTGTGGTGCTGGGAAAGTTCCAAAGCCTCCAGTGTAGCGCGATACCCCAATGACCACGTGTAAAAAAAAAGTGTCCTTCTTGCGTAAGAGATTAACAAATGAGTAGCTTCAGTCGTTTCATGAAGACCTCGCCCACTTTTTTTCTATACTTGATCAGTGCTTGTCTCGGTGACGCACACAGAAACGTATAACCCTATATCGCATGTGTGCTTAAATTCCTTGAAGCATAGTAAAGCCTATATATAGCCCGGAGGCTTAAAAAAAATACGTTGCGGCAGTCTGCAGTGTTTGTCATCACACACTTCAGAAATATTTGTACAAGGATAATGGTGTGAATAATTGTTATGGTGGATATTTATAACTTTTGATAAATATACAGTATAGCCCAAACTGAATAGCCTGTAAAAAATATTTACTAACACAGGCTTTATGGAAACGAAAAATGACATTTTAATATTGATAATCATATGTCGTAGCCTATATAATTATGTGTTCCCAATATTAAAATATAGGCTAAAGAAGTAATATATGATACTAGATGTTAAGCTACATGTTCAGTGTTTTCAACATATTACTTTCTTAAGAAATGTTCAATAGCATAAACGCAAAGTAGGCATATTTACAACACAATAAACCCCATAGTTCAGCAAAAATAGAAACCATTTAACGAAATAGTTTCCCCATCAGTGTCGTCGTATCTCCCACGAATGGTACATTTTCGCTTACGAATTGCAGTGCTTGCATGCATTCTCCATCCCCAAAATGTATGTAGACCTACATGCAAATCCTCCCAAGCGCGTGTGTACGTACACATGCCCCCGAGAAAAGTGTATTATTAATCAGCTGGTGAATGAGTCAGTCCAAACACGCACACACTGAGCGGCATGTGCGTGGACAACATGGGCACGATCCTGCGCGTCTTCGCCCGGTGTCGCTTTAAAAATCAGAATCCAAGGCCAATGATTTATCAAACTCTTATTATCAAGAAAATGTCAAGCGAAGGGCACCTTGCTCCGCACTGACGCAAACCCAATCTTTCCCACTGAGGTATAGAAAGCTTTACACTAAGCACGGCCAAATCCACTCCTACTTCTTCCAGTTCTCTTTACAGCTGTTTTTCAACGTCAGCACGTCTTAAGCATCTTCACAAATGGTGAGTAGGCTAAATACTTTGTTTCTTTAAAAAAAATTCTACATTACATTTGTCATTCAAGTTATCTTATTTATCTAAATGGTTGAAGCAGCCTACGTTCGTTTTTGTTTAAATATTTTCATGTATTCAAACTGCGTGCTGGATAATGGGTTATATTTAGTAGGCGCGTTGTGCGTTGTCCATTGTGCAAAAACTTTTCACAACTTGCATTCACTTTGCAATCTCTGAGCAGAAGATGCATTAAGTTCAATCGAAAACACTTGTATTTCGTTCGATATTTTCCAATCAAGGACTTCAAGTAGGGCTATTTGTCTTGAATGTATTTGTTTTCAATTTAAGAGAAACGAAACCAGAGCGTGTCCTTTTAATAGCCTATATGCAAGGTGCTAGATAAAACACGCAGAAACGGTATCTCTTTTTAATTTTTTTTAAAACTTCAATTTAAATGTAGCACGTTTGTGTTTAGAAATCCCGCGCTCTCTTATAATGCTTTGTTTCCTCTTGGTTAGGCAATATATGCGGAGATAGTCATTTGTATTTCTGCACGCCCGGGTCCTCTCAGAGCTGTAGCCTGGTGCCAGTGATCATACATGCCTGCCAGGGAAAGGGGAGCTGTCAAGAGCCCGGCAGCTTGTCTATTGCCCATAAAAATCAGTAGCTGTGTGGAGCTGAATGACATGGGGGGAATGGGGCGTAAAATTAAAGAATCTTGCGAACAGGAGAAGCAAACTCCCGCAGACCGTGATCTGAAGCCCAGAGCAGCGGAGCCAAAACATGCGACAAAGGGCTTTTAAAATACTGCAGAAACAACCACCACTGCTGCATTCGTTTTTATTGTAGGTGATTAGCCTATAGGTTTGATCTGAACATAGTAGCGCTAAAATAATGTCATTCTCAATTCATAGCCTAGTAGTGCTAACACCGACCTGGTAAATGCATCTTAAAGTGGTTCTGTTTGTAAAACCTTTTTATATATTTGTTTTATCCCTTGTCTTGTGTGCTAAGCCTCATTTGTAAATTACATTTTGCAGGATTTCTCCGACCAGAGAGAGATGACCAAACAGCCGGCCAATGCTCCTACCGGTTTTAAACCGTTGCACCAGCCGGAGGGAGCGGTGGGAGTTTCAGCAAACAAACCGTACAATGCCCTTAACCAAACGTCCGCCGCTTACCCGGCCCCTCAGCCAGCACCGTCCAACGAGAGCAAAACTTTCTGTCCCACGGAAAATAAACCGGGAGAAGTCAGTAAAGTCTATGGAACATTTAAAAATGCCGCTCCGGCGGTGCCTGGATCCGTGGCTGCGAACTCGGCCTTACGTAAGGATTCCACCAGCTCAGTTGGTGGTTCTGCTGCCCGGGTTGTCCCTGTCCAGTGCGGGGACCCGCTTAGAGCTACCGGGGATCAAAACAATGCGTCGGGCAACTGGACCACCATGAGTCAGACCACCATCATTCTGGGCGCAGATGGCAACACGTCTGTTCAGCCCGGCGCCGTGACGGGGGTAAGTGGGCTCAAACGAATTGTTTCGATACGGGAGGATAGCCCAACCGGGGTCAGGAGAGTTTAGAGGGGGGTTTCTGGATTACAAGACGAACCGCGGTTTGGAGTGAATGGTGATCTATCTGACATGCAACCTGTATTGCCTATTAAGATAGAGAATTGGCTGTGGTGTTATCAGGTCTTTCACGGATAAGGAGGCCGAGGTGGGGGTGACATGCTGCGGCTGAGAAGTTGTAATTACGGTCCCATGGGACTCCTGAGATAGTCCAGCTCTGGAGCCTGACGCTGAGGGGTGATTTGAGAGAATATGATCTATATAGCCTTTTCAAGTGAATTTCCATTTGCGATGGCCAGATGCAGTAACCATAGGTTGCAATTGTCTATAAATCGAATAGAATTCACCAATATAATAGTTTAGAATAATTCCCAGTTATTGTAGGAGATTATCAAAATATAGAACGAAAAAGGTAGGCTATCGATTTCGATGTTCTGACCCTCTGCCTTTGGCTAGAATAGACTATCTATTTGATACAATTCTGTCACCAAAAGTTGGTGTAAAACGTCATCCTGAAAGTGCTGAATGGAAAGAATCTTCCCACTGCAGTGAGATAAAGGAATATGCCTACTGTAAAATGGTTGTTTGTGTATCAGCGTACGGTAATGGTATATCCCCCCGCACTGCGCTGCTCCGTGTGTCAGGTATAGATAGAAAGAGGGATAGAAACCCCGCATCATGCTCTCTCGGGATTGGTCTCAGTAAACCCATGACAGCGCTTGGCAATGGGTTACATAAGGCTGCGCATTCTGCCCATTGTTCCAATCCCCGCGAGGGCATTCCTCCCCACTCTCCTCCTCTCTCCCCTCCTCTCACTCTAGTCTCCCGCCCGTGCGCCTTTCTGACAGTGCTCCATTGATAAGCTTGGTCCCGGTCTCCCTACCCCTCTCTCCTACCCCTCTTGGCACGGAATCAGAAATGAGGAAATTTGAATGATCCGTATTTATGAATATTCAGATGAATTTGTCATGTCATGTTTTAAAATGCTCGCATCAATCAAATAGTGGTATTCCCGCGATTGTTGTGTGCGTTGAAGCGGAGTGCATTTGTATTTTCTGACTGTTGCAAATAGCCTATACTTGTGGCCATTTTAATAGATCGAATAACGAAACGAATCGTTCGCCCAGAAAGGCAAGGGGTTTGGGATCTGAGACGTTTTAATGATAGGCTATACTAAATTGAAGTCCAATATGGTTACTTAATGTACATGAAACCACTAAAATCCACTGTTTTTCCCAGGAGGACGAGAGTGGAGATGAGAATAAG
Source organism: Oncorhynchus tshawytscha (assembly GCF_018296145.1). Lineage (NCBI taxonomy): Eukaryota > Metazoa > Chordata > Actinopteri > Salmoniformes > Salmonidae > Oncorhynchus > Oncorhynchus tshawytscha. Next base: position 53,439,884 of record NC_056440.1, on the reverse strand, counting down.
GCCAGGGGAAACTGGACTAATAAATTGGATTTCATCCTGTCCATGGTTGGTTATGCCGTGGGACTGGGAAACGTGTGGAGGTTTCCATACCTTGCCTTCCAAAATGGTGGAGGTAAGGGGAGTGTTGAGTTGAGAATGTACCTGCACTGCAAATGTCACTAAAGTTGTAAATGCACAATCACCTAAATGCGAAAAATGAATAAAACGTATCCCAAAATGTATCAGTGTTATTTGACTTAGATATTCCATTGCTCCACAATGATATATTTAGATGTTTGGCATCACCCATAATTGATATGAACGAAATTGACGATTTAATTAAATTCGAGGAACAAAATGGGAATAAGTCGATTTAATTGTGTTCCTATCCTGGATGATTTGTATGGTTGTTTTGCCATTGTTTAAACAACTGTATGCTTAACGTATTTTAACATTGTCAAACGAAAATACATTACTTTAATTAATTCACTTGCTAGGCTTATATCATTGGAGTTGAAATGAGTGTCGGAAAACATATTCTTGACTTTCCTGTTTGTTTGCTTTTTCTTCTCAAAGAAAATAGGCGACTTTTTATTATGACAAATGTTCTAAACAGTTATAGAACGCGTCTAGCTAACATTATTTTTCAGCTTCTAGGAGACTACTCTTTCTCGTGGATTTTAGTTCATTTATTTAGGCTTTATGATTGATAATCAGATCTGTAAATAAAATATTATGTATATTATTGTGATTATTATTATTACTAGGCCCATCTTCATTTCAATTTAGTTTGGTCTACATTCATTAATTACCTTACACAACTAATTAGGCCACATGCAAAGCAAATAAATATAACACGTGATTTTTTAAAATTAGCTTTTTTCTATTACAGCATATTGGATAAGTGTCATTCATATTCCACTCACCCAGTTAAATTGTAACAGCGATAGGTTAAGGCATGATACTGATACTCAAATTGTCCCTATACCCATCACGAGGTTGCTACAACCTAACCTATGAATGAAAGTTTACAACGCAGGTGTTATACTTATTTGCTTCCCTTGCATGTAGCCTAATTAGTTGTATAAGGTAACTACAATACAATAATACATAGATTGTAGACGAAAACTAAATTGAAATGAAGATAGCCCTAGTAATATGTCACATTTATTTCATTATTACCCGCTATACATAATCTCTTTATTTCATGAGAAAGGAAGTCGAATTAAGTCTATTATAGCCTTCTGTTTAAATCACGTGTGCCAAGTTGGAGTAATCTCTTTTCAGTTGTACCTGTGCGTTACTTTGAAATGCTTCCCCGTTTCCCCGTGTATATAGGTGCTTTTTTGATCCCCTACCTGATAATGTTGTGCCTCGCCGGGATCCCTATCTTTTTATTGGAGGTTTCCCTGGGTCAGTTTGCCAGCCAGGGCCCCGTGTCCGTGTGGAAAGCCATCCCGGCTCTGCAAGGTAAACTACGCATATACAGGCTGCGATCCAAACTCATAAAGTAACGTATTTAAAACATGTAACATACTCTAACTTCAGAAAAAAAAATGAAAACTACTTATTATGATATAATAACTTTTGATCAAGCTCCTCTGCCTGCTTAAGAGTAATTTATATATTTCGTCTCGTTTATTTATTTTAGGTTGCGGGATTGCCATGTTGATAATATCTGTCTTGATAGCCATATACTATAACATTATTATGTGCTGGACACTGTACTACCTGTTCGCTTCGTTGAAGGGCTCACTGCCATGGGCTAACTGTAAGAACGAGTGGAACACGTTGGACTGTAAGGACAAAGACATGCTTCTCTTAGGTAAGACCACAATGCGCCAGAACACACTATCATGCATGCGCGCACACACATACACATAGGCATCCCATCACCATTGCGCAATGCGCAACGCACCCCTCAGCTAAGGTCTCTTTCTGTAACCTGACCTATAGTGTCGAGTGGCCAGTTATTTTAAGCATTGTTTTCGAGTTTAATTTACATCCAAAAGTGCTACTTTTGCTTACTAGGTTTATTATATAGATTTTTATATTTCTTCTGTGGGTCTCAAGTTCTTTTTTCAACTGTGTGTAGGTTACATGTGTGATATTTTTTCTCCTGGTTATATCTTTATTCTACCCTAAACACGTCATGAGCACAAAGCAGTTATACAAAATGTGTATTTTCCATATTAAGGTGTAGGCTAAGTAGACAAATTAGTTTTTCACTGGTGCAATTATGAGTAATTGTTTTTAGGTTACATTGGGCTACAATTTATTGTTAAAAAAGAGGATAAATTGATAAAAGAAAGGCTCCCAGTATGACCGGATAATTTTCTCCCAGTTGCATGGGGGAAAAAAAATTAAAATCGAAATTTGATTAAGAAAATGCCTGTTTTGTCTGTTGCATTTTAGTGAATTCAGCACAAAAGTTGCTTGCTTGACACATTTACTGTAGTATAGTTGCTGCAGTGCCGCAGTGTGCGCCAGACTGCCCTCTCCTGGTCAATTACAGTAACTGTACTCTCCCTGGTCTTTCTTCTCTGTATCCTTGAATAGCATTGATCAGTGGCGGTTAGTGCCGTTTCAGATGATTGTTTTTAATGAGCATGGTCTTATTTCTATTACAGCATATTGGATGACTGTCATTCATATTCCATTCACCCAGTTAAATGTAACAGCGATAGGTTAAGGCTACTACATGATACTCAAATTGTCCCTATACCCATCATGAGGTTTGCTACAACCTAGTCTATGAATGAAAGTTTACAACGTAGGTGCACACAGGTCGAGAGAAGAATTTGATGTGACACATGTACAGACAGTGGCATTCAATACCGCCTTGCACACTCTTGCCTGCATCTAGCTGACAGTGGGTGTGATCATTAATCCAACAGTTACAAACAAGAGTTTCTTTAGGACAAATTCAGTTATGTTTATCCCCGTTTTGCTTCCGCTTGCTTCTGTTTAAGAAATATGTTTTCAACAGAACCGGCTGAATTAATACACTCCTTGTAGTGGCGATCCCCTATGAACTGCCTCTGGCACAGGAGAGAGCTGTCCATAACACCTCCATAAAAATCAGCTTTCCAAACGTTACTCTTTTGGGGTGGCGTTCCCATTTATTGCGTATATAAATATAAATAGCTCCAAAACTCATATTCCTACACAAAAGGTGCAGAGAGATGCATTCTATAAGCCATCTATGTTATACGGTAAGATCTGTATGTGCTCTCCTCTTACCTGTGCTAAACCTTCCTGGTCACCTGTGCTACCTATATGCACACATGACCAGTGACCCATGACCCCAACATATAATGCTCTCTAGTGTACAAAACAAGTCAGAACAACCCTTGTCAGACAACATATACACAACTCATAAACAGGCCAAAATGACTGCTACACCCCTGATCATGGGTAAATACAGTTCTCAGTTTCATAGCAGCCACATTGTATTCCTTCTCGCATCTACGTTATGTGCTCTCCTCCTTTCACCTCTTCCCTTCACTTGTGGACTTCAATGCACAAGACATCAGCTGTATGACCAGGCAAAAAAAAAACGTTCCAAGCCAAACCGCTACAAACAGCCTACATCATTGTCACCATATTAGCTAAAGTAACATCATAGGCAGCATAGGTAATATAACTAAATCTAAATCTCTCTCTCTATTTCTCTCTTGCTTCTCCTTCATTTAGGAAGAAATTAATTAGTTGAAAACTATTTTCTTTCTCTCTCTGAGTCAACTGCTCATCACATTTTTTTTTGCACTGAAGTGCTAGCTAGCTGTAGCTTATGCTTTCAGTATTAGATTAATTCTCTGATCCTTTGATTGGGTTGACAACATGTCAGTTCATGCTACAAGAGCTTTGATAGGTTGGAGGATGTCCTCCGGAAGTTGTCATAATTACTGTGTAAGTCTATGGAAGGGGGTGAGAACCATGAGCCTCCTAGGTTTTGTATTGTAGTCAATGTACTCATAGGAGGATGGAAGCTAGATGTCCTCCAGCTACACCATGCTACCCTACAGAGTGCTGTTGAGGCTACTGTAGACCCTTTTTGCAAAATATTGTGTTTTAATCAATTATTTGGTGATGTGATTATATTTAGTATAGTTTTATCTAAAAAGGATACATTTTTAAATGTTTACATTTTTTTATGAAATTCACAAAGGAGGATGGTCCTCCCCTTCCTCCTCTGAGGAGTCTGCACTGGCATTGAGGCTGTGTCAACCTGTAGGTTTCATTGGTAATATAAAAAACTTATGATGATTATACAAAGGGAAATTGGATCTACTCTGTCAAACATGATTAACGTTTCTACGTTTATTCTAAGTGTACGCTACATTTGGGAAAAAAAGGTTATTTCATAATAAGCACAACTGGTATTTACAGTTCTGTTACAAGAAAAATAACCATTACACATATAAAACATGCTGGGCAAGAATCTATTCTACATTATACCCACCACCTGAGAATATTGTGAGAGTTGATACAGTTTTTAAACAAGATTATTAAGCTGTCTGTCTGTCTGTCACTGTTGAGATATTTATTTTCTCTGATTCAATACAGTGAATGTAAACCTGTCTGTCTGTCTGTCCTGGTTGTGACAGACACGTGCATCCTCCATGATAAAAACATTACCTCTGTAAAGAACAGCTCGTTCTGCCTGTCGGCTCAAGCCATTGGAAACCTGACCAAACTGGTTAACATGACCTATCCGGATAACAAAACTTACGTCAGCCCCAGCGAGGAGTACTTCAAGTAAGTCAAATCAAAGTTTATTTTTCATATGCAAAGGACAGTGGAAAGTGTAGTGTACACAGTATAATGAAATGCATACTTGCAAGCTCTCTTTGCAAACAATACAACAGCTAAAAAATTATTCAATGACAATATAGTAATTAAAAAATAATAATAATAATAATAACTTGCATCATATTTACATAGATGTTCTATGTTTGAAGTAGGCCTGCTGGCTGATGATACTTGTGATTTCTCATACTATACTGTAAATGTTGGTTTCCTTTCTAACATAATTAGGCCACAGTTATTGGGCTGTATAGACACTATGATTTCCCGCTATTGATTGACATGTAGGAATAATAAATGTCAGATCTGAAATAACTGTTTTATGTGATTGGGAAATAACCTCCTCTCTATCTCTCTCTCTCTCTCGCCCTCTCTCTCTCTCTCTCTCTCTCTCTCTCTCTCACCCTCTCTCTCGCCCTCTCTCTCTCTCTCTCTTTCTCTCTCTCTTTCTCTCTCTCTTCTCTCTCTCTCTCTCTCTCTCTCGCCCTCTCGCCCTCTCTCTCTCTCTCGCGCTCTCTCTCTCCCCCTCTCTCTCTCTCTCCCCCCCCTCTCTCTCTATCTCTCCCCCCCACTCTCTCTCTCTAGGTATAATGTCTTGCACATCTCCAAAGGGATAGAGTACCCTGGAGACATCCGCTGGCCTCTCGCAGGCTGCTTGTTGCTGGCCTGGTTGATAGTCTACCTCTCCCTGGCCAAAGGAATCAAGTCATCAGGGAAAGTAAGATACACATCTCTCTCTCTCTGCTCATGTGGTACCTCCTTTAACCTCCTTTGGATTTGAATAATTTCCCTCTGTGAAATCCCAGAACCATAAAATAAAGTGTTTAGTTCTTTGAATTAATATGTAATGTTGCTCTCTAGTGGGTTTGTTTGTAAACTGAAAGTGTTGAATCAGTGCATTATCACACAACCTGCTAACTCTCCCTTCGTTTTGTTCTTCCTCTCCCATCTCCTAGGTGGTGTATTTCACAGCTACGTTCCCCTATGTGGTTCTGGTCATTCTGTTGTTCAGAGGAGTGACCCTCCCAGGGGCTGGTGACGGCATCCTCTACTTCATCACACCCAAGTGGGAGAAACTCAATGATGCTAAGGTATACATACACACACGTAAGTGCACACAGGCACACAAATAGAATCACAGACAAATGCGTTCACACACACACATTTCTCCGCCCATCCTTCTGTGTCTAACAGTGAGTGTGTGTTACTCTAGGTGTGGAAGGATGCTGCCACCCAGATCTTCTTCTCTCTGTCAGCAGCCTGGGGAGGCCTCATCACACTGTCTTCTTACAACAAGTTCCACAACAACTGCTACAGGTAAGCACTTCTCACTTCTCCCGCCACTGGGAGTGATCTCGAATCTTCTGTCTCGCAATCACATGTGACCGCCCTCTTGACAACATCTTAGCCAGCTGCGCCACCGTAAAGCTAGCAACTCTATGGTGCGGGTAGAGACATTTCAAACTGAGGAGTGAGGTTACCAATCAACACGACGCAGACTCAAATTGCTGTCGTCACAGCAACCTGCTTTGTGTAATATACTATGTTATGTAGCTTTGAAGGTAAACATGTGATTCTATGACAACATACGGTTGTTTTAGAAAGGGTAGTCAAAATGTATAAAAGGCCAAAAATACAGTTCTGATAAATGTAACAGCTGTATAATGGAGCAAGATATTCAACACTTTTTGGATTTTGAAAATGTATCAAATATTGACTGCACATAAACCATGATATAATTACATCAGAATGATAATACACTGCTCAAAAAAATAAAGGGAACACTAAAATAACACACCCTAGATTTGAATGAATGAAATATTCTAATTAAATACTTATTTCTTTACATAGTTGAATGTGCTGACAACAAAATCACACAAAAATTATCAATGGAAATCAAATTTCTCAAATCAAATCAAAATCAAATCAAATTGATTTCTATAGCCCTTCGTACATCAGCTGATATCTCAAAGTGCTGTACAGAAACCCAGCCTAAAACCCCAAACAGCAAGCAATGCAGGTGTAGAAGCACGGTGGCTAGGAAAAACTCCCTAGAAAGGCCAAAACCTAGGAAGAAACCTAGAGTGGAACCAGGCTATGTGGGGTGGCCAGTCCTCTTCTGGCTTTTCTGCATCATTTTTGGACAGAAAGTTTCTGATTTTTGCAATGTTATGTAGATGGAAAAAAGCTGTCCTTGAAATGGTCTTGATATGTTCTTCAAAAGAGAGATCAGGGTCCAGAGTAACGCCGAGGTCCTTCACAGTTTTATTTGAGATGACTGTACAACCATTAAGATTAATTGTCAGATTCAACAGAAGATCTCTTTGTTTCTTGGGACCTAGAACAAGCATCTCTGTTTTGTCCGAATTTAAAAGTAGAAAGTTTGCAGCCATCCACTTTCTTATGTCTGAAACACATGCTTCTAGCAAGGGCAATTTTGGGGCTTCACCATGTTTCATTGAAATGTACAGCTGTGTGTCATCCACATAGCAGTGAAAGTTAACATTATGTTTTCGAATAACATCCCCAAGAGGAAAAATATATAGTGAAAACAATAGTGGTCCTAAAACGGAACCTTGAGGAACACCGAAATTTACAGTTGATTTGTCAGAGGACAAACCATTCACAGAGACAAACTGATATCTTTCCGACAGATAAGATCAGCCCATGGAGGTCTGGATTTGGAGTCACACTCAAAATTAAAGTGGAAAACCACACTACAGGCTGATCCAACGTTGATGTAATGTCCTTTAAACAAGTCAAAATGAAGCTCAGTAGTGTGTGTGGACTCCACGTGCCTCTTATGACCTCCCTACAATGCCTGGGCATGCTCCTGATGAGGTGGCGGATGGTCTCCTGAGGTATCTCCTCCCAGACCTGGACTAAAGCATCCGCCAACTCCTGGACAGTCTGTGGTGCAACGTGGCGTTGGTGGATGGAGCGAGACATGATGTCCCAGATGTGCTCAATTGGATTCAGGTCTGGGGAACGGGCGGGCCAGTCCATAGCATCAATGCCTTCCTCTTGCAGGAACTGCTGACACACTCCAGCCACATGAGGTCTAGCATTGTCTTGCATTAGGAGGAACCCAGGGCCAACCACACCAGCATATGGTCTCACAAGGGGTCTGAGGATCTCATCTCAGTACCTAATGGCAGTCAGGCTACCTCTGGCAAGCACATGGAGGGCTGTGTGGCCCCCCAAAGAAATTCCACACCACACCATGACTGACCCACCGCCAAACCGGTCATGCTGGAGGATGTTGCAGGCAGCAGAACGTTCTCCACGGCGTCTCCAGACTCTGTCACGTCTGTCACATGTGCTCAGTGTGAACCTGCTTTCATCTGTGAAGAGCTCAGGGTGCCAGTGGCGAATTTGCCAATCTTGGTGTTCTCTGGCAAATGCCAAACGTCCTGCACGGTGTTGGGCTGTAAAGCACAACCCCCACCTGTGGACGTCGGGCCCTCATACCACCCTCATGGAGTCTGTTTCTGACCATTTGAGCAGACACATGCACATTTGTGGCCTGCTGGAGTTCATTTTGCAGGGCTCTGGCAGTGCTCCTCCTGCTCCTCCTTGCACAAAGGCGGAGGTAGCGGTCCTGCTCCTGGGTTGTTGCCCTCCTACGGCCTCCTCCACGTCTACTGATGTACTGGCCTGTCTCCTGGTAGCGCCTCCATGCTCTGGACACTACGTTGACAGACACAGCAAACCTTCCTGTCACAGCTCGCATTGATGTGCCATCCTGGATGAGCTGCACTACCTGAGCCACTTGTTTGGGTTGTAGACTCCGTCTCATGCTACCACTAGAGTGAAAGCACCGCCAGCATTCAAAAGTGACAAAAACATCAGCCAGGAAGCATAGGAACTGAGAAGTGGTCTGTGGTCACCACCTGCAGAACCACTCCTTTATTGGGGGTGTCTTGCTAATTTCCTATAATTTCCACCTGTTGTCTATTCCATTTGCACAACAGCATGTGAAATTTATTGTCAATCAGTGTTGCTTCCTAAGTGGACAGTTTGATTTCACAGAAGTGTGATTGACTTGGAGTTACATTGTGTTGTTTAAGTGTTCCCTTTATTTTTTTGAGCAGTGTATATATATAATATATAAATATATACCATTTAGTAGACGCTGTTATCCAAAGTGACTTACAGTCATGCGTGCATACATTTCACGTATGGGTAGTTCCAGGAATCAAACCCACTATCCTGATATTGCAAGCGCCTTACTCTACCAACTAAACTACAGAGCACTTTGAATGAGAGACATGAAATCAATAATATCCAGGAATTTTGGTGGGTATTCAGGAATAAAGGTCATTTCAAATATTTAATTCTTTTTGGGGGGAAACAACACATGCCACCCCCTTTTTTTACCATACAGGCCAATTGCAATCAACAGGCAGAATTTAACACGAAGCTGTGTGTGGAATTGGATTTCGTAAAACATTACTAATGGGAGATTACATGCACCGGTGGTGTTCAAACAAACAAGAACACACACACACACACACACACACACACACACACACACACACACACACACACACACACACACACACACACACACACACACACACACACACACACACACACACACACACACACACACACACACACACACACACTTTAAACTTTGAGATCCCTCTTTCAAAGCCACTGAGATCTCTTCTAGCCATGGTAGCCAAAATAATGGGCAACTGGACATTTTTATACATAACCCTAAGCACGGGATGTTAATTACTTAATTATCTCAGGAACCACACCTGTGTGGAAGCACCTGGTTTCAATATACTTAGTAAATTATAATCATTGATAGCACTGGTGCTCCCAACTTGAAAAATTTAGGAGAACAACATCAAATCTTGGAGATCCTGACGATATAAACTCAGCAAAAAAAGAAACGTCCAGGCCTCCCTGGTGGCGCAGTGCTAGCTGTGCCACCAGAGTTTATGGGTTCGCACCCAGGCTCTGTCGCAGCCGGCCGCGACTGGGAGGTCCGTGGGGAGACGCACAATTGGCGTAATGTTGTCCGGGTTAGGGAGGGTTTGGCCGGTAGGGATATCCTTGTCTCATCGCGCACCAGTGACCCGGGCACAGTGGCGGACCGGGCACAGTGCACGCTAACCAAGGTGGCCAGGTGCACGGTGTTTCCTCCGACACATTGGTGTGGCTGGCTTCTGGGTTGGAGGGGCGCTGTGTTAAGAAGCAGTGCGGCTTGGTTGGGTTGTGTATCGGAGGACGCATGGCTTTTGACCTTTGTCTCACCCGAGCCCGTACGGGAGTTGTGGCGATGAGACAAGATAGTAATTACTAACAATTGGATACCACGAAATTGGGGAGAAAAGGGGGTAAAACGTTTTTTTTTAAAGAAACGTCCCCTTTTCAGGACCCTGTCTTTCAAAGATAATTCATAAAAATTCAAATAACTTCACAGATCTTCATTGTAAAGCGTTTAAACACTGTTTCCCATGCTTGTTCAATGAACAATAAACAATTAATGAACATGCACCTGAACATGCACATCACACCTGCGGGACAGGTACAGGATTGCAACAACAACTGCCCGAATTACACCAGGAACGCACAATCCCTCCATCAGTGCTCAGACTGTCCCCAATAGGCTGAGAGAGGCTGGACTGAGGGCTTGTAGGCCTGTTGTAAGGCAGGTCCTCACCAGACATCACCAGCAACAACGTTGCCTATGGGCACAAACCCACCGTCGCTGGACCAGCCAGGACTGGCAAAAAAGTGCTCTTCACTGACGAGCCACGGTTTTGTCTCACCAGGGGTGATGGTTGGATTCGCGTTTATCGTCGAAGGAATGAGCGTTACACCAAGGCCTGTACTCTGGACCCGGATCGATTTGGAGGTGGAGGGTCCGTCATGGTCTGAGGCGGTGTGTCACAGCATTATCGGACTGAGCTTGTTGTCATTTCAGGCAATCTCAACGCTGTGCGTTAACAGGGAAGACATCCTCCTCCCTCATGTGGTACCCTTCCTGCAGGCTCATCCTGACATGACCCTCCAGCATGACAATGCCACCAGCCATACTGCTTGTTCTGTGCGTGATTTCCTGCAAGACAGGAATGTCAGTGTTCTGCCATGGACAGTGAAGAGCCCGGATCTCAATCCCATTGAACACATCTGGGACCTGTTGGATCAGAGGGTGAGGGCTAGGGCCATTCCTCCCAGAAATGGCAGTTTCCAGCTACAATAGTCATTCACAACATTAACAATGTCTACACTGTATTTCTGGTCAATTTGATGTTATTTTAATGGACAAAAGAAAATGCTTTTCTTTCAAAAACAAGGACATTTCTAAGTGACCCCAAACTTTTGAATATATATGCAGTTGAAGTTGGAAGTTTACATACACCTTAACCAAATACATTTAAACTCAGTTTTTCACAATTCCTGACATTTAATCCTTGTAAAAATTCCCTGTCTGAAGTCAGTTAGGATCACGACTTTATTTTAAGAATGTGAAGTGTCAGAATAATAGTGGAGAGAATGATTTATTTCATCTTTTATTTCTTTCATCACATTCCCAGTGGATCAGAAGTTTACATACACTCAATTAGTATTTTGGTAGCATTGCCTTTAAATTGTTTTACTTGGGTCAAACGTTTCGGGTAGCCTTCCACAAGCTTCTCTTTAATAAGTTCGGTGCATTTTGGCCCATTCCTCCAGACAGAGCTGGTGTAACTGAGTCAAGTTTGTAGGCCTCCTTGCTCGCAAGTGCTTTTTCAGTTCTGCCAACACATTTTCTATAGGATTGAGGTCAGGGCTTTGTGATGGCCACTTCAATACCTTGACTTTATTGTCCTTAAGCCATTTTGCCACAACTTTGGAAGTATGCTTGGGGTCATTGTCCATTTGGAAGACACATTTGCGACCAAGCTTTAACTTCCTGACTGATGTCTTGAGATGTGTAATTTTATTTGTTAATTTTATTTTTTATTTTATTGAATATACTCGAAACTTACAATATACCTACAGTTAAGCCGCTCAACAACTACATCATCATACCAGTCATCCAACAGACTCCCATTCAGAGTGACACACAGAAGCGTACAGGGTCAATGCTTTGCTCAAGGGCACATTGACAGATCTCCCATCAGGACAAAAAACGTGAACCCAAACCCTCCAAGATCCCCACACAGTTCCCCAATAGCTGCCCCTCAACCATCTGAGACCCCTCCCACAGCCCCCCAACAAGAAAAAATATTTTTTTAATTCATTCAATTCCCCACCCCCAAGAACCCCCCAATGCACCAACAACCAAGAGAATTAACTAAAGAGATAAAAGAAAAAGACAGAAGAAAACAGCAAACAACAATGCAAAAAAATAACAACAAAAACAAAGGACATCAAGGACATCTGAAATCATAACAGCAATGCCAACTGTATACAGTATGTTTGTGTGCATGTCTGGCACTATTACATGTATGTGTGTGTTCTTGTATGCATTTATTTGCATGAGAGTGTGTGTATATGCATGTGTACAAACACTTGCACGGCATCAGCCTCAGGCAAACCGGCATTAGTTGTAAAAACACTGCCCCTCAAGTGTCATTCAAACATACTTTTTATTATGTTTTATTTTTAGTTTAAAAAAAAAACTTTAATCTTTGACCATCATTCTATCTTCCACACAAAAACTCCACTCCCACTTGTCTCCAGTTCCACATACCAACCCTCAGCTTCCCTCAGCCCATCCCATCTATCTCTGCTTGCCACCCTCGTCGGGTTTCTACGCAACACATATCTTTCAACTCTGCTGTGATGTTTAACATACAATTTCTATCTAATCGAATAGAATCCACAGATTGCGAGCCAAATCTCTTTTTCGTCCACTTTCGTATTCAAAAAGATCCACCTTCCTTGCGAATCATTCCTAACTATTTGCACATTCAGATTTACATTTTTGTTAATTAATATCATCACACCTTTTGAGTTCCTTTGTCCATGACAGAAAATGATTTCACCACCCCATTCCTTTTTCCACGCATCTTCATCTAAGGATATAGAGTGAGTTTCCTGTAAACAGTATATGTTATATTCCTTTTCTTTTAGCCATGTAAAGACTGATCTTCTTTTTTTATAATCTGCTAAACCGTTACAATTATAACTGGATATACTTATTTCACCCCTTACCATAACTAGATACTATTCTCAGTCTGACCATAATTAGTGCTTGTAAAGTTACTACCATCAGAGTTATATGATGGTCAAAATTAGAGATTTCAAATGTCTGATATTTTGAATTCAAGAAATAGGTTCTAGCAATATTTGTTTTATTCCCTTGCCTGTTTGCCTGTGAGCCAATGCCACAGATGCTATAAGATATTATGTGTGTAGTAAATCTGAGTAGGTTGATATGTATGACATTGTATGTGATTTAGTGAGAGTGTGTACGATGCCTGTATAAGAGTAAGACTATAATGTGTAAATAATAACTCTGCCAATTTGCATGGTTGAGTGTCTATGTGTGTAACATGTAGTGCGTATAGCCTTAATTTTCATGATGATAATTGTAATCCATATCGTGTCATCATTGCATCATAATTACCTTTAACATCATTGAAAAACACATCCCAGCATTTCCATAGCAATTGACGTTTCACATGATCATGAAAGAGACCTTGCATTTCTCTGGAGACGGCTTCACTTCAGTACAAATGTATTCCGTACAATATGTTATTATTCCCCATTGCCCCTATTCTGATATCTTCCCCTTGCTTGTTGTAAACATATATAAACTTGTAGACAAATACATAAAAAAGATAGACAAACAATAAACATATTAAATTACATGTACTTGGACTTTTACCAAATATGGCTATCTTCTGTTTACCAACCCTACCTTGTCATAACACATATCCCTAATCAGTGATGGGATCAAATGCATTAAAAAGGAAAGAAATTCCACAAATTAACTTTTAACAAGGCACACCTGTTAATTTAAATGCATTCCAGGTGACTACCTCATGAAGCTGTTTGAGAGAATGCAAAGAGTGTGCAATGCTGTCATCAAGGCAAGGGGTGGCTACTTTGAAGAATATCAAATATAACATATATTTGTATTTGTTTAACACTTTTTTGGTTACTACATGTTTCCATGTGTGCTATTTCATAGTGTTGATGTCTTCACTAATATCCTACAATGTAGGAAACTACTATATATACAGTACCAGTCAAAAGTTTCGATACACCTACACATTCAAGGGTTTTCTTTATTTTTACTATTTACTAGACATAAATTATCACCATGAGCCAGAACAACTTCAATGCACCTTGGCATAGATTCTACAAGTGTCTGGAACTCTATTGGAGGGATTTTTCATGAGACATTTCCATAATTTGGGGTTTTGTTGATGGTGCTGGAAAACGCTGTCTCAGGCACCACTCCAGAATCTCCCATAAGTGTTCAATTTGGTTCAGATAATGGTGACAGACCACCATGGCATGTTTTCATGTTCATCAAGCCATTCACTGACCACTCGTGCCCTATGGATGGAGCAATTTGTCATTCTATGGGGGCATAGCTATGGTAGCCAAAATAATGGTCTGCCAAGCATTTTTATACATGACCCTAAGCATGATGGGATGTTATTTGAGTAATTAACTCAGGAACCATGTGTGGAAGCACCTGCTTTCAATATACTTTGTATCCCTAATTTACTCAAGTGTTTCCATTATTTTGGCAGTTACCTGTGTCTTATCCTGCTGGCAAAGTTGGTAGACTTTAGAAAAGCAAGGAATAACTAAATGTACTGAATAAGACTCATTCCTTTCAATCTTTTCCCCAGATCTTTAGCAGAGATGCAGAGAAGCATATGACATTTATTTAAAAAAAATAACCACCTGTCAGGAGGATACAGACAGCTCAAGAGGTATGCTTAGATATGCAGAAAAATATACATATTTTTGACATAGAATTAAGCGTACTGATTATGGCTCTTGATTGCAGGAAAAAGCAGTTTCAGGTGTTTGAAAATACGAGATTCTCTATGCCCCTTAGATTTTTGGGGTGCATGACGTCCCTGATTGTACACCTCAAGAGTCTGGAGGTGTTTCTTTACTGCATGCGCAATAGCAGAGTTTGCTAAATAAAAGACCCCCTGAGTGATACAAATCATCATGAGTTGCCTATTTTGTGCAGTTATTAATATTTAATTTTGTTAGGTTTTATGGGAAAAGACTGTTTCAGCATCGCTAACTGGCTACACAAAGTGGTAGACACAGGCATTCCCATGCCGTTACGTCTTCAGAAAGTTGCAAGAAATACAAATCTCTGAAGCATTCTTTAATATTCTTTACATGTAGGCTTTGGATTGAACGAATCTGCACACTCTAGGGCACTCGGAAACAACTGCACAGTGAAGCCTATCATTACAATAATTATTATTTGGGTGATTTTTTTTCCTGGTCTCACTGGTGCTTCCAAAATAAATTGTCAGATCGCTTAGCGAAATATGTAGGAGCATATGCACTTCAGAGCCCTGTTTGCATCCCTTATTTACACAAGTATTTCCTCTGGCAGTTACCTGTAAATTACCGCAATAGTAACGTGAAAATACTTTCCAAAATGATTGTGAAATAGATAACTTGGCCATAGTCTGTTCAAAGAATAGATTTTATTGTTACTGATGATAATACTTAAAGGGAAAAAATATCTTGAGAAATGTTGGCAGCAACCTGGACTCAAATTGAACATCGCCAAAAAGACTTTGAAAGTACGTATTTTAAGGATGTTGAAAATGCATATTTTACGGACGTTGAAAGACGTCTTTCGGGTCTAAGTGAAAATACATGATGTTGAAAATACATTTTACAGACGTTGAAAATACCTACATTTTAACTGTACATAATTTCACTTAAACTTCCTGTGAAAGTTTGGGGTCACTTAGAAATGTCCTTGTTTTTGAAAGGAAAGCACATTTTTCTCCATTAAAATAACATCAAATTGATCAGAAATACAGTGTAGACATTGTTATTGTTGTAAATGACTATTGTAGCTGGAAATGTCAGATTCTTTATGGAATATCTACATAGGCGTGTACAGAGGCCCATTATCAGCAACCATCACTCCTGTGTTCCAATGGCACATTGTGTTAGCTAATCCAAGTTTATCATTTTAAAAGGCTATTTGATCATTAGAAAACCCTTTTTAAAATTATATTAGCAAAGCTGAAAACTGTTGTCCTAATTAAAGAAGCAAGAAACCTGGCCTTCTTTAGACTAGTTGAGTATCTGGAGCATCAGCATTTGTGGGTTCGATTATAGGCTCAAAATGGCCAGAAACAAATATCTTTCTTCTAGAGATGCACGATATATCGGTGGACATATCAGAATCAGACGATATTAGCTAAAAATGCCAACATCGGAATCGGCCAGATGTCTAGTTTAACGCCGATGTGAAAAAACGATGTCAAAGCTGATGTGCATATCTATAAAACGCACAGTAGGTACATGACGTAATGACGGCTCGTAAAATTTGCGTTACACCTGCGACACAGCATTCCTAACCTAGCCTACAATGTCTGCTGTGTGGATCGAGCAGTCAACAAGTCAAACAGTCATTTGAAAGAGTAAGACAATTTCAGCGAGACGACTTAAAAGCGAAATCCATTAACGCTAAGGTAATGGATTCATTGCCCTTGACAATCAACCGTTCTCTGTCTTGTGTGATTTTGGCTTTCGCGACTGGTCTAGCACTAGTACACACTAACGTTAAAAAGTGTGCTATTGATCAGATGTTGCCCTACCGGAGTTACACAGTAATAGTGTCACTGTTAATGCCGTTTGTGTCTTTGTGTGTCCAAAAAGATACACGTCAAATAACACTATTTGACAATAACACTAGTACACACGTCAAATAACAGAGGCAGTGCACCTATTTCTCAATTGCCTAAGTAGCTGGCAATCAGCTAGCGAGACAGTTTGTCTAGCATTGGCCCAGGCTTGATTTCTTATCAAGAGAAGGTCTGATGGTACAGGAGAGTACCATGGGTTAGTTCGCTTTTTGACTCTGAGTTGCTTGAAAGGGGCATGTTTATCAGCCAGAGAGCTACAAATAGATGTGAAAAATGTAAGTGCCACAACAGAATCTGGTATACAACTAGTAGAAAAAAGCTCTGAATAATATACTGTAGATCATGAACAAACTAGATTTAAAAAGAAATTCTCTCCACAATTATATGACGGTCAGAGTTTTTCAATGTGGTATATCTAATGCAGTGGTTCCCAAACTTTTCATGGGCCCGTACCCCTTCAAACATTCAAACTCTAGCTGCATACCCCCTCTAGCACCAGGGTCAGTGCACTCTCAAATATAGTTTTTTGCCATCATTGTAAGCCTGCCACACACACACAATACAATGCATTTATTGAATATAAGAATGAGTGTGAGTTTTTGTCACAACCCTGCTTGTGGGAAGTGACAAAGAGCTCTATAGGAACAGGGTACATATAATTATAATCAATCATTTTGCTCTTTATTTAACCATCTTACATATAAACCCTTATTTGTTCAAAGAAAACTACAGATTAATGAGAAGGGTGTGCTTGAAAGGATGCACATAACTCTGCAATGTTGGGTTGTATTGGAGAGAGTCTCCGTCTTAAATAATTTTCAGAGAATCCACTCTTTTCTGAGAATCCACTCTCAAATAGGTACGTGGTTACAAAGGGCATCAGCGTCTTAACAGCTCGATTTGCCAAGGCAGGATACTCTGAGCACAGCCCAAACCAGAAATCTGTCAGTAGCTTCTGATTCAATTAAATTTTCACAAAACCGCTTGTTGCAATTTCGATGAGGCTCTCTTGTTCAGATATCGGTAAGTGGACTGGAGGCAGGGCATGAAAGGGATAATGAATCCAGTTGTTTGTGTCATCCGTTTTGGGAAAGTACCTGCGTAATTGCGCACCCAACTCACTCAGGTGCTTCACTATATCACATTTGACATTGTCCATAAGCTTGAGTTCATTTGCACACAAAAACATCGTACAATGATAGAAAGACCTGTGTGTTGTCCTTGTTAATGCAGACAGAGAAGAGCTCCAACTTCTTAATCATAGCCTCAATTTTGTCCCGCATATTGAAAATACTTGCGGAGAGTCCCTGTAATCCCAGATTCAGATCATTCAGGCAAGAAAAAACATCACCAAGATAGGCCAGTCGTGTGAGAAACTTGTCATAATGCAAGCGGTCAGACAAGTGAAAATTATGGCCAGTAAAGAAAACTTTAAGCTTGTCTCTCAATTTAAAAAAAAACGTGTCAATACTTTGCCCCTTGATAACCAACGCACTTCTGTGTGTTGTAAAAGCGTTACATGGTCGCTCCCAATATCATTGCATAGTGCAGAAAATACACGAGAGTTCAGGGGCCTTGCTTTAACAAAGTTAACCATTTTCACTGTAGTGTCCAAAACGTCTTTCAAGCTGTCAGGCATTCCCTTGGCAACATGAGCCTCTTGGTATATGCTGCAGTGTACCCAAGTGGCGTCTGGAGCAACTGCTTGCACGCGCGTTACCACTCCACTATGTCTCCCTGTCTTGGCTTTTGCGCCATCTGTACAGATACCAACATGAGCAGCAGCTACGTTTGGCTACATACGGACTGTTAGTGGAATTCCCGTGAGAGAGTAACGGTTTATGGGATTGGATGTTCATTATTTGACTAGGCTACCTGTATTCGACATTGTGTTGTTATTTAGCTGAACACTAGATGGTTTCATTTTATTTTTGGCAGCGAAACAAGCATACTCAGATGAGAAAAAACCCTCACCCAAATGTATAGCCCGTTGGAAAATCTAAATGGACTACTTGAAAATTTGAAGAATATATATTTTTAAATATATATATATATTTTTTTTTCTTTTAAGAAAAAAGAAGGTGAATCACATATTTTTATTTAGCGTACCCCCGATGGCATTGGGAATACCTGCTCTAATGCAAGAAATAGGGCAGTGGTCGCTGATATCATTTGCAAAAACGCCACTAGGCAATGCTTATGGGGACGGTTAGTCAGGATAAGGTTTGCTTGGTTTTTTATATTAATCCAAGTGGGTTTCATTATCAGCTGAGTCAAGTAGAACTCAAGACCGATATTCTTAAACTGATCTGAGGCATGTATAAGCCAATCAAGATTTACATCTCCTAACACAACCAGTTCAGATACCAGAAAGGATTTACTCATTATTGTTATTCCTTATTCACTCTGTATTTATGTCTTGATCTTCAATTCTGCATGGTTGGAAAAGGACCCTGTTTGTCTACACCTGTTTTTTACGAAGCATGTGACAAATGCAATTTTATTTGAGCATCATCAAGGATCCCACACACCCCAGCCATAAGCTGTTCACTCCCTTACTGACGGGGAGACGGTATCGGAGCATGAGGTCTGATACCAACAAGCTCAGAGACCGTTTTTATTTACAGGCCTGTTGAACAAGACTCTTGAACACTTGAACTGGACCCACCCCCTGCACTGACTCTCCGCACCTTAACACACACACACACACACACACACACACACACACACACACACACACACACACACACACACACACACACACACACACACACACACACACACACACACACACACACACACACACACACACACACACACACACACACACACACACTCATTCTAACCTTAATCCTAACCCCTCCATTGTTGTTATTTTACTTTTCTTGTGGGGACTACACAAACATCACGACTGCTACCACCAGACTCTTATTATGATTGCTAAATATTGCGCAATTGAATTCCTTGCCCCCAATCCCCCTTCCCCCGAATACTTTTAAATATTTGACTAATAATTGTTCCTTCTTGTATTATACTAATGCTAAAATGTTTATTCTATTCTACTGAGCCATATACTTTGTTTGTATGTGTATCTTTTATTATTTCTTATTGTTGTTGCATTGTCGAGAAGGAACCTGCAAATAAGCATTTCATTGGAAGGTCTATACCATGCCTATCCCTTACATATGACACCTTACTTGAAACTAGTTTCAGCGGTCAGAACAGACGTTTGCACGATTGTAAAATCAATGATTGTACAAGCAAGAGTTGAAATGTACATTGATTTTCTTTTGAAATAAATCTATCCAGCAACAATTCTGTGACAAGTGAATTTACACCTCACAAAAACAGGGAAATGATGGCTAGAAAAGGGGGAATCCTGAGGTGGGCAGGGCATGCACTTTGCTACGTGTTTATTTCCAATATACGATTGTCATCATAAAAATCTGTCTGCTTCATGTTTTGTTTCTTGCCATGATAACTTGAATGTTGTGATACTGAGTACCGTGACAATAGCACAACATATAAACAAGAAGTAAAACTGCTATAAGCAGAGACTGGCACAGTATACTCTCTCCATTGGTATGAGGCCATAGTATTCTCACTAGAGGGAACTGTTGAACCTCTCCACAAAGTGTATGCATTTGATTAAGACTGCACAGAAGATAGTTAGTTCATTTATTTATTCATTAATTTATTCAATATCACACATGGCAATGGTATATAGATATGTAAAAGATCCTGTAAAACACTTGGAACATCCTTAGGTTCTGTTTTTCAAACGTTTTGACATTTTGACACATAATAACAATTACCAACACATAGCCACTCACTTGTGTGTGATAATACTCCCAAAACATTCCAAGTTCTCCAATACTGTATGTGTCACAGCCCTGTAACATTTACATCCCTTTCTTGTCCCTCTCCTCTTGTTTAGGGACACCATCATCGTGTGCATAGTTAACAGTGCCACCAGTATATTCGCTGGGTTCGTCATCTTCTCCGTCATTGGATTCATGGCCCATGAACTGAAAGTGCCCATTGAGAAGGTGGCAGATGAAGGTAAATTAAACGTTTATATAGGTAAAATCCTTGAAAAATCCAAATACAGATAAAGTATTTGAAATGATTTGGCGCCGGAGGAGATGGCTGCCGTTTTACCGTCTCATAACCGATTGTGTTATTGTGTGTGTTTGTTTTTGCGTTATTTGTAACTTATTTTGAACATAATATTTCTGCCACCTTCTCTTGTGACCAAAAAGAGCTTCTAGATATCAGGACAGCGATTACTCACCTCGTACTGGATGAAGATTTTTTCTTTAACGAGTTGGACGCAAAGGATTTACTTCAGATACCTGACAAGGTCCAAATCACGTGATTCGCATGAGAAAGAGACAGAGATATCAGGGACACAGGTCGGGCTGCCTTGTAAGGATCCGACAGCGAGTGGGTTATCTGCCTCCTACCATCAGTCCTATTAGCCATTATTGGATAAGAAAAATATACGAGCTATGATCACAAATATCCTACCAATGGGACATTAGAAACTGTAATATCTTATGTTTCACCAAGTTGTGGCTGAACGACGACATAGACAACATACAGCTGGTCGGAGTTAACGCTGCATCGACAAGATAGAACAGCCGCCTCTGCTAAGACAAGGGGTGGTTGACTGTGTATGTTTGTAAACAACAGCTGATGCACAAAATCTAATATTAAGGAAGTCTCAAGGTTTTTCTCACCTGAGGTAGAGTATCTCATGATAAGCTGTAGACCACACTATTTACCAAGATAGTTTTCATCTATATTTATCGTAGCTGTCTATTTACCACCACAAACCGATGCTGGCACTAAGACCGCACTCAATGAGCTGCCACATCCACCACTCTCTCCTAGCTCCACCCCCAGATGACGCAGATGCTAAGCTACAGGACTGTTTTGCTAGCACAGACTGGAATATGTTCCAGGATTCTTCCGATGGCATTGAGGAGTACACCACATCAGTCACTGGCTTCGTCAATAAGCGAATCGATGACGTCTTCCCCACAGTCCCCACAAGCCATGTATTACAGGCAACATCTGCACTCAACTAAATGGTAGAGCTGCCACTTTCAAAGAGTGGGACTCTAACCTGGACGCTTATAAGAAACCCAACTATGCTCTCCGACGAACCATCAAACATGCAAAGCGTCAATACAGCATTGAATCGTACTAGACCGGCGGGGCTTGCAAACTATTACAGACTACAAAGGGAAGAACAGGTGTGAGCTGCCCGGTGACACGAGCCAGACAAGCTAAATTACTTCTATGCTTGCTTTGAGGCAAGCAACGCTGAAGCATGCATGAGAGCATCAGCTGTTCTGGACGACTGTGTGATCACGCTCTACGTAGCCGATGTGAGTAAGACCTTTAAAAAGGTCAACATTCACAAGGCCGCAGGGCCAGACGGATTACCAGGATGTGTACTCTGAGCATCCGCTGACCAACTGGTAAATGTCTTCACTGACATTTTCAACCTGTCCCTAACTGAGTCTGTAATACCAACATGTTGGTAGACCACTATAGTCCCTGTGCCCAAGAACACTAAGGTAACCTGCCTAAATGACTACTGACCCATAGCACTCACATCTGTAGCCATGAAGTGCTTTGAAAGGCTGGTCTTGGCTCACATCAACACCATTATCTCAGAAACCCTAGACCCACTCCAATTTGCATACCGCCTCAACAGATCCACAGATGATGCAATCTCTATTGCACTCCACACAGCCCTTTCCCACTTGGACAAAAGGAACACCTACGTGAGAATGCTATTCATTAACTACAGCTCATCATTCAACACCATAGTGCACTCAAAGCTCATCACTAAGCTAAGGACCCTAGGACTAAACACTCTGCAACTGGATCCTGGACTTCCTGACGGGCCGCACCCAGGTGGTAAGGGTAGGTAACAAAACATCCACCACACTGATCTTGAACATGGGGGCCCCTCAGGGGTGCGTTCTCAACCACCTCCTGTACTCACTGTTCACTCATGACTGCACGGCCAGGCACGACTCCAACACCATCATTAAATTTGCAGATGACACAACAGTGGTTGGCCTGATGACCGACAACAACGAGGCAGCCTATAGGGAGGTCAGAGACCTGGACGTCTGGTGCAAGGACAACAACCTCTCCTTCAATGTGATCAAGACAAAGGAGATGATTGTGGACTACAGGAAAAGGAGGACCGAGTACGCCCCCATTCTCATCGACTGGGCTGTAGTGGAGCAGGTTGAGAGCTTCAAGTTCCTTGGTGTCCACATCACCAACAAATTAACATGGTCCAAACACACCAAGATAGTTGTGAAGAGGGCAGGACAACGCGTATTACACCTCAGGAGACTGAAAAGATTTGGCATGAGTCCTCAGACCCTCAAATGTTCTACAGCTGCACCATCGAGAGCATCCTGACTGGTTGCATCACTGCCTGGTATTGCAACTGCTTGGCCTCCTGCCTCAAGACACTACAGGGGGTAGTGCGAATGGCCCAGTACATCACAGGGGCCAAGCATCCTGCCATCCAGGACCTCTGTACCAGGCAGAGTCAGAGGAAGGCCCTAAAAATGGTCAAAGACTCCAGCCACCCTAGTCATAGACTGTTCTCTCTGCTATTGCACGGCAAGCGATACCGGAGTGCCAAGTCTAGGTCCAAAAGACTTCTTAACAGCTTCTACCCCCGAGACATAAGACTCCTGAACAGCTAATCAAATGGCTATCCAGACTATTTGCATTGCCCCCTTTTTTATGCTGCTGCTCTCTGTTAACTCTCTGTTAATTATCTATGCATAGCCACTTTAACTCTACCTACATGTACATATTACCTTAATTACCTCAACGAACCTGTGCCCCCGCACATTGACTCTGAACCGGTACTCCCTGTATATAGCCTTGCTACTGTTATTTTACTGCTGCTCTTTAATTAATCGTTAATTATTTTTTATCTATCACTTATTTTTCTTAAAACTGCATTGTTGGTTAAGGGCTTGTAAGTAAGCATTTCCCTGTAAGGTCTAAACCTGTTGTATTCGGTGAACATTACAAATACAATTTTGATTTGATTTGAAACCCTGGTCTGGTAGGATCAGATAGTGTATGACCATAGACAGATAGACAGATAGAAAGATATCTACAGAGATAGAGAGTGGATTGGCCAGTTAATAGTACTCTTCGATTTTTGCCTCTGATTATCAATCTGATTTAACACTCTCAGGTCCAGGCATAGCATTTGTGGTGTACCCGGAGGCTCTGACCAGACTTCCACTCTCTCCGTTCTGGGCCATCATATTCTTCCTCATGCTGCTGACCCTCGGCTTGGATACCATGGTAACCAACCTTCACTGTGTGTGTGTTTTTGTGTGTGTAGGGCCCTTTCAAGTCTGTTGTATTTTGTCGCCTAATTTTGTTGCCTTCTGTTCATTTCCCCCCCCCCAAAATTTCATTTTCTCTGTGTTGTTTTTGAAGGTTTCAGTTTTTTCCACATTTTTTTCCAGGTTGTCACTCTAAACAAAAAAATTGTCATAGAAAAACAACAACATTTGCATTTTTTGATACAAAAGAATGCTTATAAACCACATCAGGCGACCACTTTTGAGGTCTGGAATATATCTAAGAAATTGACATTTTTGGGTGTAGATACAAGTGTGCAAAGCAAGAGGCTTGTTTGGTTAGCAGTTTCTGTAGCACGCGTTTGCTAAACAAATTGCCACTGGATTGATACAAATAATCATGATATCATTCTGCCAGGTAGGCATAGGCTCCTTTGTAGTTAACATTTAATTGAGAAGGTTTTTGGGAAAGCCTTTGCATCTACGCAGAAGACGATTATCATTATTAGCATCATCGCTAACGGCTTAACAAAGTGTTAGATAGACGCGCACACACAAACATGGGCATTCCAGCGTAGCCTCTTCAGAAAGTTGAAGGAAAATACGAATCACTGATGCATTTTGTTCATGTTCATGATAATCTTGGGCAAATGTATTTATTTTCAAACAAGTTCAATACATTTAGTTGATTTCCTCCTAAGATGAAGATTTTTTAAATTATTGTTGAATTCAGTTTTGATGTCTGGATTCCATGATCCCGTCTTCATTCTCCACATCGCGGATTTTACAGCACCTTGTGTGTGTAGTTGTGTTTGTCAGTCTTCTCCCAAGTTTGATTTCCATGTGGGCCACAAAGGTCCACAAAGCAACATCCAGGCACTCTGGCACCAACATGGTCAATTGAAACCAATAGAAGACAAACTTTTTTGGGTGGAGGGACAACAGAGCTAGGTGGGGGACTGCCCCGCCTAGGGAGTAGGGAGGTGAATAGAGAGAGAAAGAATGAGTGTAGAAGAGAAAGGAGAAGGGGATCCACTTCTGCCCTCATCAACAACTGCCTCTGCGGGGCGTGAACGCTCTAATTGGTGGGATCAATGGCACATGTGGTTTCACTTTGTGTGCGATTTGTGGTGGTTTCTTTTTACACAGCACTCCGCTGCCACTGAACAACTCATAGGGCTTCATGGAAATGAGCTGTTTGCCCTCCGTGGAACTGCAGAAGAGTAGCCCTCTGTATTTACTGCACTCATCCAATCAACCACAAATGAAACCACACAATTTGAATGACACACTATTGAATTACTTGTGCATTGGGCCCTATTTCAGTAGGAAGCCTTCTTTGCTGTCTGTTAGACACAGTATTTTAGTATGAGTTGTGGTAACCGTCGCTAGCATCTGCAGTGTCTATTGTAAAGCAGCAGAGAAAAATCAGCTCTTGTGCTGTCTCTCTCTCTCTCTCTCTCTCTCTCTCTGTCTTTACAGAGCTAACATTTTAAGATCGCTGAGACCTTTTCTTTAAAGCATTAAAGTCTCTCAAGACCATTTAAGACCATGGAAAACACTGGAGGTACATTTCTAAGTCAAACAAATTCAGTCAATCTGTCATGTTTACACCCTAAAATGACCTTCGGTCAGTGTATTAAAAGTTATCTATTAAGACGACAAGATGTCGATAAGATGTTGGTTTGCCTTAGCAGCTGTGGGTCTGTTGAAGCAGGGAAGAGGCTTTGTTGTATTGTTTGTGTGTGTGCATGTTAGTGCTTGGCGGTAATAGACTGGGGATACTGTATTGATGAGAATGTTTTGGGGGAGCTTGGATGGATGTAGAGAAGCAGTCAAGTGGCAGAAAGCTCAGTTCCATTGGGCTCCACTCTTTATCTCTTTCTTTGCTCGATCTGTGTATTCATCCTTCTTTTTTCCTCTGCGCTTGTCCTCTGGCCTCTCGGCCGCTCTTGTCATTTTCTTCTGCTCCCCTCCTCTCTCGTCTGTGTCTCTTTTATGCAGGTGTTCATTCTCTATCTCTGCTATCTTTTTCCTCTCTCTGGTCCCTTTGTCCATAGATACAGTGCCTTGCGAAAGTATTCGGCCCCCTTGAACTTTGCGACCTTTTGCCACATTTCAGGCTTCAAACATAAAGATATAAAACTGTATTTGTTTGTGAAGAATCAACAACAAGTGGGACACAATCATGAAGTGGAACAACATTTATTGGATATTTCAAACTTTTTTAACAAATCAAAAACTGAAAATTTGGGCGTGCAAAATTATTCAGCCCCTTTACTTTCAGTGCAGCAAACTCTCTCCAGAAGTTCAGTGAGGATCTCTGAATGATCCAATGTTGACCTAAATGACTAATGATGATAAATACAATCCACCTGTGTGTAATCAAGTCTCCGTATAAATGCACCTGCACTGTGATAGTCTCAGAGGTCCGTTAAAAGCACAGAGAGCATCATGAAGAACAAGGAACACACCAGGCAGGTCCGAGATACTGTTGTGAAGAAGTTTAAAGCTGGATTTGGATACAAAAAGATTTCCCAAGCTTTAAACATCCCAAGGAGCACTGTGCAAGTGATAATATTGAAATGGAAGGAGTATCAGACCACTGCAAATCTACCAAGACCTGGCCATCCCTCTAAACTCTCAGCTCATACAAGGAGAAGACTGATCAGAGATGCAGCCAAGAGGCCCATGATCACTCTGGATGAACTGCAGAGATCTACAGCTGAGGTGGGAGACTCTGTCCATAGGACAACGATCAGTCGTATATTGCACAAATCTGGCCTTTATGGAAGAGTGGCAAGAAGAAAGCCATTTCTTAAAGATATCCATAAAAAGTGTCATTTAAAGTTTGCCACAAGCCACCTGGGAGACACACCAAACATGTGGAAGAAGGTGCTCTGGTCAGATGAAACCAAAATTGAACTTTTTGGCAACAATGCAAAACATGTTTGGCGTAAAAGCAACACAGCTCATCACCCTGAACACACCATCCCCACTGTCAAACATGGTGGTGGCAGCATCATGGTTTGGGCCTGCTTTTCTTCAGCAGGGACAGGGAAGATGGTTAAAATTGATGGGAAGATGGATGGAGCCAAATACAGGACCATTCTGGAAGAAAACCTGATGGAGTCTGCAAAAGACCTGAGACTGGGACGGAGATTTGTCTTCCAACAAGACAATGATCCAAAACATAAAGCAAAATCTACAATGGAATGGTTAAAAAATAAACATATCCAGGTGTTAGAATGGCCAAGTCAAAGTCCAGACCTGAATCCAATCGAGAATCTGTGGAAAGAACTGAAAACTGCTGTTCACAAATGCTCTCCATCCAACCTCACTGAGCTCGAGCTGTTTTGCAAGGAGGAATGGGAAAAAATTTCAGTCTCTCGATGTGCAAAACTGATAGAGACATACCCCAAGCGACTTACAGCTGTAATCGCAGCAAAAGGTGGCGCTACAAAGTATTAACTTAAGGGGGCTGAATAATTTTGCACGCCCAATT
This sequence comes from Oncorhynchus tshawytscha, assembly GCF_018296145.1. Lineage (NCBI taxonomy): Eukaryota > Metazoa > Chordata > Actinopteri > Salmoniformes > Salmonidae > Oncorhynchus > Oncorhynchus tshawytscha. The sequence continues at coordinate 53,412,399 of NC_056440.1, read as the reverse complement.
TTTCAGTTTTTGATTTGTTAAAAAAGTTTGAAATATCCAATAAATGTCGTTCCACTTCATGATTGTGTCCCACTTGTTGTTGATTCTTCACAAAAAAAATACAGTTTTATATCTTTATGTTTGAAGCCTGAAATGTGGCAAAAGGTCGCAAAGTTCAAGGGGGCCGAATACTTTTGCAAGGCACTGTATCTGTTGTATGATTGTAATGACTCTCTCCCTCACTGTCATTGACTTTTACTGTTGTCTCACCTCTCTTCCTTGACTTTCCTCTCTTATCGTCCCTCTCTTTCATTTCTCTTTCCCCTATCGCTCCTCTTCCTTTTTTTCTTCCCTCCATCTCGCCTCCCTCCCCTGCTGTCTCCCTACTGTCTCCCCCGTTTGCCTGGTCTCTCCTCTCCTCTCTTCCATCTACCCTCTCCTCCCTCTCTATGCTGTCTCCCCTCCTTTCTCTTATGTCCCAGTTTGCCACCATTGAGACCATAGTGACGTCGGTGTCAGATGAGTTCCCCCAGTATCTGAGAAAGAACAAGCCTCTGTTCACGCTCATCTGCTGTGCCTGTTTCTTCTTCCTGGGATTCCCTATGGTCACAGAGGTACAGAGCACCACGCACACAAACACACCTACACAAACACACACACATGCACACGCACATACATGCTACCACACACACAGGGGGCACACACATCCATACATGCACCCATAGTGCCTTGTGAAAGTCTACACACCGCTTGCACAGTTTTCACATGTGCTGCCTTAAAATTGCATTTAAAAAAGGGATAATATTTTATTTCTTTCCCTACTTAACTACACAACCTGCTCGACATGTTTAAAGTGAAAGAAACATACAGTATGATTTGTTTCTTAATTATTATTTTATTTTAACAAAGATTTCTTGATGGCTTATGTCTTCACACCACAGAGTTAATACTTGGTGGAGGCACCTTTGGCAACAAAGGTTGTTATATTGCTGTCCTTCAATGATTCCTAACCGAATGTATTGACTTTGAGCAATTCTTAGAAAAATAATGGATATACAGTGCATTCGGAAAGTATTAAAAAAACGTTTCAGCCTTATTCTAATATTGATTAAATTGTTATTTTCCCTCATCAATCTACACACAATATGACAAAGCAAACGTTTACTCAGTATTTTGTTGAAGCACCTTTGGCAGCAATTACAGCCTCGAGTCTTCTTGGGTATGACGCTACAAGCTTGGCACACCTGATCCTATCAAGCTCTGTCAGGTTGGATGCGGAGTGTTGCTGCACAGGGTTCAAGTCCGGGCTCTGGCTGGGCCTCTCAAAGACATTCAGAGACTTGTCCCGAAGCCAGTCCTGCTTTGCTTTGGCTGTGTGCTAAGGGTCGTTGTCCTGTTAGAAGGTGAACCGTTGGCCCAGTCTAAGGTCCTGAGCGCTCTGGAGCAGGTTTTATCAATGATCTCTCTGTACTTTGCTCCGTTCATTTTTCCCTCGATCCTGACTTGTCTCCCAGTCCCTGCCCCTGAAAAACATCCCCACAGCATGATGCTGCCACCACCATGCTTCCCCGTAGGGATGGTGTCAAGTTTCCTCCAGACGTGATGCTTGGCATTTAGACCAAATGGTTTCATCAGACTAGAGAATCTTGTTTCTTATGGTCTGAGAGTCCTTTAAGTGGCTTTTGGCAAACTCCAAGCAGGCTGTCATCAGTGGCAGTCAGGGCCATTTAAGATGAGGGAGGGCGATTTCTTTTTCATGAGCATGGCCTTATTTCTATTGCAGCATGTTGGATGACTGTCATTCATATTTCATTCACCCAGTTAAATGTAACAGTGATAGGTTTAGGAAGCTAGCTGTCCTCCAGCTACACCATGGTGCTACCTTACAGAGTGCAGTTGAGGCTACTGTAGACCTTCTTTGCAAAATTGTGTTTTTTAATCAATTATTTGGTGAAGTGATTTATATTCAGTATAGTTTTATCTAAACGTTACATTTTTTAAATGAAATTCACTGAGGAGGATGGTCCTCCCCTTCCTCCTCTGAGGAGCATCCACTGGCTGTCATGTGCATTTTACTGAGGAGTGGCTTCCGTCTGGCAACTCTACCATAAAGGCCTAATTGGTGGAGTGCTACAGCGATGGTTGTCTTTCTGGAAGGTTCTCCCATCTCCACAGAGGAACTCTGTATCTCTGTCAGAGTGACCATCGGGTTCTTGGTCACCTCCTTGACTAAGGCCTTTCTTCCCCGATTGCTCAGTTTGGCCTGGCGGCCAGTCTTGGTAGTTCCAAACCTCTTCCATTTAAGAATGATGGAGGCCACTGTGTTCTTGGGGACCTTCAATGCTGCAGACATTTTTTGCTATCCTTCCCCAGATCTGTGCCTCGACACAATCCTGTCTCTGAGCTCTACAGACAATTACTTCGACCTCATGCTTGGTTTTTGCTCTGACATGCACTGTCAACTGTGGTACCTTATATAGACAGGTGTGTGCCATTCCAAATCATTTTCAATCAATTGCATTTACCACAGGTGGACTCCAATCAAGTTGTAGAAGCATCTCGATGATGATCAATGGAAACAGGATGCACCAGAGCTCAATGTGTTTTTGCTTTTTCATTGTGTGATATTGTGTGTAGATTGTTGATAAAACCATTTTTTTATCCATTTTAGAATAAGGCTGGTAACTTAACAAAATATGGAAAAAGTCAAGGGGTCTGAATACTTTCTGAATGCACTGTAAGTTGCCCTAAGAGTTGGTTCAATCTTATTCAAAATGATTCACTGTTGTTATTGCTGCCAAAGCCGCATCCACCAAGGGGGTGTGAAGACATACGCAATCAAGACATGTTTTTAAAAATGCATTATTAACTGAGAAGATGTTTTATCATTTGGAGAATGCTAGAAAATATGGAGCAGGTTGCATAGCTAGGTAAGTTGGATAAAAATTATAATTTAATTTTAGGGCAGCAGAAGGTGAAAACTGCAAGGGGTGTGTAAACTTTGACGAGGCACTGTATGTGTGGCCACACACACACATTGTATTTTAAACTAGGCAAGTCAGTTAAGAACAAATTCTTATTTCAATGACGGCCTACAAGCAGTGAGTTAACTGCCTTGTTCAGGGGCAAAACGACAGATTTTTACCTTGTCAGCTTGGGGACTCGATCTTGCAACCTTTTGGTTACAAGTCCAATGCTCTAACCTCTAGGCTACCTGCCGCCTCATTACTGATGATGCGTCCCAAATATCACCCGATTCCCTATACAATGCAGTATTGCACTATTTAACGGATAGGGTGCTATTTTGGATGCACCTGAGAGACCCCCCCCCATCACTGGATCTGCATCACTGGCTTACGTTGTGTGTACAATTTGTGCATGTGTGTTTAACAGAATGGGATGTACATGCTCCAGTTGGTGGACACGTATGCTGCCTCTTACTCTCTGGTCATCATTGCCATCTGTGAGCTAATCGGAATCTCCTACTTCTATGGTGAGTAGTGGAATAATTATAAGTAAATTACTTTTGAACTTTTGTTTACCTGACCATAATAAACTTGCTCTCTGGTAGCTCCAGTTGAAGTTGCTCTTCGGTGCAGATCTACGATCAGCTTACCCTCCCTAAATCCTAACTGTGGTCCTGTGTGGCTTAGTTGGTATAGCATGGCACTTGCAACGCCAAGTGATGTGGGTTTGATTCCTGCTGGGGCCACCCATACGAAAAATGGATGCACTCATGACTACTGTCGCTTTAGATAAAAGTGTCTGTTAATGGAATAAATTATTATTATTTTTATAAACATTGGGAAAAATATTGCAAAACTTCAAATCGTTGTCCCTGCAAATTCATTCCACTCTTACCTCACTTTATCAACATCAGAATCAGATAAGCCATTCATCAATATTGATTGCCATTTTGTCTTGGCTAAACAACATAAACACAGAAAGCACATGTACAAGAATGAAACAGGACTTATAGTGTGTGGTGCTTAGGTTGTCAAACCATGGTGGCTGTTTGCAATTCAAATGAGGGAGTTGTTAATAAACAATGGATGTTGTAGTGTATTTATCTGCAAATAAACACGTCTCCATTATCACAGACCTGATACCTGTTTTTTAGTTATATGGTCTATGAAAAAACAGGATTCATGAGTAGGTCTAGAGCTGGGTTTTTTATGGTGAAAATGTACAGTGTTTTTACCCACTATCCATTTCACATATAAAATAAGACTGTCAAAAAAGAGAGAGAAAAAATACAGGTTTTGTCTCCGTGTAAATGAGCAATAAGAGGCTCCAGACCCGGTGCCTTTGTTGCCCTTAAGCACAGATCTTGGTTCAGCTTAAGCCTTAAATCCTTGTCCTATCTGCTATGAGTAAAAACACCAAACAGACCTTAGATCAGTGTCTAGGGCACACTTTATCCCTCTCTGACAGGGGGCTCAAGCACTTCTCATTCTGACCACTAGATGTCTTTGTTACCATTCTAGTGGACCAATGATCAGGTCTGAAGCAGACCTGTACATACTGTTCTCCAATTAGTCACAGCATCAGCAGAGGTGGTTCCAGTGAAATTATTGTGTGGCTTGTGACTCGTCTCTTGCCAAGTTTGTCGATCAATACACTGACAACAATTGTGACAATTGTCAAGCCACATTGTTTTGGAGGATAATAAATGTCCCAGGTTCTCCCTGGGAAGGGATGTGCCTTGTAGGGGGCCTGTGTGGAGCTCTCTTGTCTGGAGCTCTGGGTGAAACTGGTTCACTCTCTGGGCACGTCCCAAATGACACCCTGTTCCCTATATAGTGCACTACTTTTGACCAGATGCTTATACAGATAGGGAATAGGGTGCCATTTTGGATGGAGGTTCTGTGTGTCAGATTGACTCTACTCCCCTCAACCCCTCAATCGAGCATTCGATTTAACTGACTCTCCCTCTTTTCCCTCTATTCCCCTTTTCCTAGGCCTGCAGAGGTTCTGCGAGGACATTGAAATGATGATTGGCTTCCAACCAAACCGCTTCTGGAGAATCTGCTGGGCCTTTGTGACTCCAACCATTCTGACTGTATGCGTTTGTGTCCGATCTATACGGAATAGGGTTTAGATATTCACAGGCGCACTAGCACACTCACTCACTCACTCACTCACTCACTCACTCACTCACTCACTCACTCACTCACTCACTCACTCACTCACTCACTCACTCACTCACTCACTCACTCACTCACTCACTCACTCACTCACTCACTCACTCACAGGTACAGACACACAGATATGTGCATACACACACATAAGCACAACACACCTACTAAAGTGTTTCCCTTTTCACTGCAGCCTTTTCAAATTTAGGGGCCAAAATCAATTTACAGAAGCGAGTGTTTTCCAAGAAAGGGAACAAAGCGAAAATAGTTTTCCCCAACTGAAACGGAAATTGTTTTCCTCACTTTTCACCATTATAACAAAGGTTGTTTGTGCTATTCGAAATGCTCCACTCCTATAGCCTATATAATGTTGTCATAACTGTGACAAAACAGATGCAGTGAAGGTTGGTGACTTGAAAAGTTGAGGAGGTTGGGAGACCCATGGTGTAGGCACGTACTTCACAGAGACGACAAAGCGTGTTTCAAAAATCGTCAAAGACGAATTATTTTAACCTAAAACGTTTAATTAAGACATTTGTAGTAAAATATTACGGGGAATGGGAATGAGAGGGCTACTTGAACAGTGTTTGGAAGGGATCACAGCAGTGATTGAATCAGGGTATGAGGCATAAGTTGAGGTGTTCAGAGGCTTCAGTGCAGGACAGGCTCATCATGGATGCATGTTGAAGAAGAGCTCAACCCATCCACTGAGGGCAGGACAGGATTTGACTGGGAAGACAAAAAAACAATAGCATAACACATTTAGACAAAAGAGCTAAGAATGAGTTAGTCCAAGCAGGGAGTAAAATCATTCTACATTGGTATTTATCCAAACATGAGGGCTACTTACACAGTGTTGGGAAGGGATCACAGCAGTTATAAAATGAGGATATGAGGCCAAAACAATCCCTGGTGCACAGAGTTTTTACTTATCTGGTAACTTAACCTAGCCAGCCCAACTTGGAATATAAACCAAAATTGAGCACATTCAGATTTTCTCTTGACACCAAAACATTGACTATAACATAGTATACATAACGTTACCAATTTGTTTGCCCTGAACAGATAGACAAGGTTCACAGGCTGTATGCACTTGCTTTTTAAAAATTAGCCTACTGAAAAATCATCTTGTTTTTCCTAGGCTGCTGCAACATTTATATAAAGAGTTTTTGCTTGTGTCTGTCGGGAGTTATGTGTTATCACGTTTGCTAATTAAATACCGGAGGATGATGCGATGGAAGTTTATTCAGACAGAAGAAATTCCCATATGCTCAGCAAATAAAGCAATGTAACATGCAATTATCTCTGCAAGCTCCTTGTAGTTGCCCTTTTTAGTGGAACTTTAGTGGATATCCACTATATTGTTGTTAGCGTTAGTCATTCTGGTGGAGAAAACTGCACTCTGGTAGCTAACTATTTGCTATTGAAATTAGCAATGCAAATGTAAATACATTACAGTTGTGGCCATAACTTTTGAGAATGACACAAATATTAATATTCATAAAGTCTGCTGCCTCAGTTTGTATGATGGCAATTTGCATATACTACAGAATGTTATGAAGAGTTATCAGATGAATTGCAATTAATTTCAAAGTTCCTATTTGCCATGCAAATGAACTGAATCCCCCAAAAACATTTCCACTGCATTTCAGCCCCGCCACAAAAGGACCAGCTGACATCATGTCAGTGATTCTCTCATTAACACAGGTGTGAGTGTTGACGAGGACAAGGCTGGAGATCACTCTGTCATGCTGATTGAGTTTGAATAACAGACTGGAGGCTTCAAAAGGAGGGTGGTGCTTGGAATCATTGTTCTTCCTCTGTCAACCATGGCTACCTGCAAGGAAACACGTGTTGTCATCATTGCTTTGCACAAAAAGGGCTTCACAGGCAAGGATATTGCTGCCAGTAAGATTCTCCTAAATCAACCATTTATCGGATCATCAAGAACTTCAAGGAGAGCGGATCAATTGTTGTGAAGAAGGCTTCAGGACGCCCAAGAAAGTCCAGCAAGCGCCAGGACCATCTCCTAAAGTTGATTCAGCTGCGGGATCGGGGCACCACCAGTACAGAGCTTTCTCAGGAATGGCAGCAGGCAGGTGTGAGTGCATTTGCACGCACAGTGAGGTGAAGAATTTTGGAGGATGGCCTGGTGTCAAGAAGGGCAGCAAAGAAGCCACTTCTCTCCAGGAAAAACATCAGGGACAAACTGATATTCTGCAAAAGGTACAGGGATTGGACTGCTGAGGACGGGGGTAAAGTAATTTTCTTTGATGAATCCCCTTTCCGATCGTTTGGAGCATCCGGAAAAAAAGCTTGTCTGGAGAAGACAAGGTGAGCGCTACCATCAGTCCTGTGTCATGCCAACAGTAAAGCATCCTGAGACCTTTCATGTGAGGGGTTGCTTCTCAGCCAAGGGAGTGGGCTGACTCACAATTGTGCCTAAGAACACAGCCATGAATAAAGAATGGTACCAACACATCCTCCGAGAGCAACTTCTCCCAATCATCCAGGAACAGTTTGGTGACTAACAATGCCTTTTCCAGCATGATGGAGCACCTTGCAATAAGGCAAAAGTGATGACTAAGTGGCTTGGGGAAGAAAACATTGATATTTTGGGTTCATGGCCAGGAAACTCCCCAGATCTTAATCCCATTGAGAACTTGTGGTCAATCCTCAAGAGGCGGGTGGACAAACAAAAAAAAACAAATTCTGACAAACTCCAAGCATGGATTATGTAAGCATGCTAGGGCGGATTGCAGAGGACTTGAAAAAGAAGGGTCAACACTGCAAATATTGACTCTTTGCATCAGCTTAATGTTATTGTCAATAACAGCCTTTGACACGTATGAAATGCTTGTATTATACTTCAGTATTCCATAGTACAATCTGACAAAAATATCTAAAGACACTGTGGAAGGACCACCAGAGGGCAGGCTGGGCTCATGGATAGTAGCCCAACAAGGCATGGGAGACAAGGTAACCAGAGGCAATTAAGCACAGCTGACGGTACTAATGACATACTCTCCTTCCCCTATAAGAGAGAGAATGGAACCAGCAGAGAGGGGGGAGAACTATCTCTGGAAGATGGCCACCGAGAGAGAGGAGCTATCCAGGAAGAACCAAGACGGTGACAATCCCGTGACTTTTTGTTGTAGTTTAAAGATAATCCTATTGTGTTCCTGTTTCATCTGGAGAAGAAGATGTATGTTTTTCCTTGGAAGATTTTCATTGATTATGTTGGAGTGTTTGTGTTGACCAAATGCCCTCAATAGAGAACTGTGTTCAATCAAGAAAACCAACTCCTGACTCGTTTATTCCACCTTCCCGCTTTAGAGTGAAGCCCAATTACTTGGTCCGCTCACAACACTGAAGCAGCAAACTTTGTGGAACTTAATATTTGTGTCATTCTCAAAACTTTTTGCCACAACTGTACACTAATGCGACACAAAAATAAACAGCTTGGAAAATTCCATACAATTATGTCATGGCTTTAGTAGCCTCTGATAGGATAATTGACATCATTTGAGTAAATTAGGGGTGTACCAGTGAATGTATTTCAAGGCCTACCTTCAAACTCAGTGCCTCTTTGCTTGACATCATGGGAAAATCAAAAGAAATCAGCTAAGACCTCAGAATACACAATTGTCCACCTCCACAAGTCTGGTTCATCCTTGGGAGCAATTTCCAAATGCCTGAAGGTACCACTTTCATCTGTAAAAACAATAGTATGCAAGTATGAACACCATTGGACCACGCAGCCGTCATACCCGCTCAGGAAGGAGACGCGTTCTGTCTCCTAGAGATAAACGTACTTTGGTGCGAAAAGTGCAAATCAATCCCAGAACAACAGCAATGGACCTTATGGAGATGCTGGAGGAAACAGGTACAAAAATATATATTTCCACAGTAAAACGAGTCCTATATCGACATAACCTCAAAGGCCGCTCAGCAAGGAAGAAGCAACTGCTCCAAAACCACCATAAAATGCCAGACTATGGTTTGCAACTGCACATGGGGACAAAGATGTACTTTTTGGAGAAATGTCCTCTGGTCTGATGAAACAAAAATTGAACTGTTTGGCCATAATGGCCATCATTATGTTTGGAGGGAAAAGGGGGATGCTTGCAAGCCGAAGAACACCATCTCAACCATGAAGCACGGAGGTGGCAGCATCATGCTGTGGGAGTGCTTTGCTGCAGGAGAGACTGGTGCACTTCACAAAATAGATAGCATCATGAGGGAGGAAAATTATGTAGAGATATTGAAGCAACATCTCAAGACGTCAGTCAGGAAGTTAAAGCTTGGGCGCAAATGGTTCTTCCAAATGGACAATGACCCCAAGCATACTACCAAAGTTGTGGCAAAATGGCTTAAGGATGACAAAGTCAAGGTATTGGAGTGGCAATCACAAAGCCCTGACCGCAATCCTATAGAAAATTTGTGGGGAGAACTGAAACAGCGTGTGTGAGCAAGGAGGCCTACAATCCTGACTCAGTTACACCAGCTCTGTCAGGAGGAATGGGCCAAAATTCACCCAACTTATTGTGGGAAGCTTGTGGAAGGTTACCCGAAACATTTGATCCAAGTTAAACAATTTAAAGGCAATGCTACTAATTGAGTGTATGTCAACTTCTGACCCACTAGGAATGTGATGATAGAAATAAAATATGAAATATAATCATTCTCTCTAACATTTCACATTCTTAAAATAAAGTGGTGATCCTAACTGACCTAAGACAGGGAATTTTTTAATAGGATTAAATGTCAGGAATTTTGAAAAACTGAGTTTTAGTGTATTTCGCTCAGGTGTATGTAAACGTCCTACTTCAACTGTACCTCCATCTCCTGATTTGAATAATATCTGAGGATGTGCATCATTCCCCTTTACAGTGGCTTGGGTAAGTATTCACCCCCTTGGCATTTTTTCTATTTTGTTGCCTTACAACCTGAATTTAAATAGATTTTTGGAAGGTTTGTATCAGTTGATTTACACAACATGACCACCACTTTGAAGATGCAAAATATAATTTATTGTGAAACAAACAGGCATTAAGACAAAAATAAACAGAAAACTTTAGCGTGCAAAATGTTCACCCCCTAAAGTCAATACTTCATAGAGCCACTGTATGCAGCAATTACAGCTGCAAGTCTCTTGGGGTATGACTCTATAAGCTTGGCACATCTAGGCTCTGAGATTTTTAACCATTCTTCAAGGCAAAACTGCTCCAGCTCCTTCAAGATGAATGGGTTCTGCTGGTGTGCAGCAGTTTATTAAGTCATACCACAGATTCTCAATTGAATTGAGGTCTGGGCTTTGACTAGGCCATTCCAAGACATTTAAATGTTTCCCCTTAAACCACTCAAGTGTTGCTTTAGCAGTATGCTTAGGGTCATTGTCTTGCTGGAAGGTGAACCTCCGTCCCAGCTTAAATCTCTGGAAGACAAACAGGTTTCCCTCATGAATTTTCCTGTATTTAGCACCATCCATCATTCCTTCACTTCTGACCAGTTCCCCAGTCCCTGCTGATGAAAAACATCCCCACAGCATGATGCTGCCACCACCATGCTTCACTGTGGGGATGGTGTCCTCGGGGTGATGAGAGGTGTTGGGTTTTCGCCAGACATAGCGTTTTCCTTTATGGCCAAAAACCACTTTCTTCTCATCTGACCAGAGTACCTTCTTCCATTTGTTTGGGGAGTCTCCCACATGCCTTTTGGCGAACACCAAACATGTTTGCTTTTTTTCTTTCTTTAAGCAATGGCTTTTTTCTGGCCACTCTTCCATAAATCCCAGCTCTGTGGAGTGTACGGCTTAAAATGGTCCTATGGACAGATACTCCAATTTCCGCTATGGAGCTTTGCAGCTCCTTCAGGGTTATCTTTGGTCTCTTTGTTGCCTCTCTGATTAATGCCCTCCTTTCCTGGTCCCTGCCTGGTCAACAAACCCTCTCTTGGCAGGTTTGTTGTGGTGCCATATTCTTTCCATTTTTAAAAATGGATTTAATGGTGCTCTGTGGGATGTTCAAAGTTTCAGATATTTTTTTATATCCCAACCCCGATCTGTAATTCTCCACAGCATTGTCCATGACCTGTTTGGAGAGCTCCTTGGTCTTTATGGTGCCGTTTGCTTGCTGGTGCCCCTTGCTTAGGGGTGTTGCACCACTTTTCCATATTTTTTTTTGTTGCATTTTTTAAAAACAAGTTATTGTTTTCATTTCACTTCACCAATTGTGACTATTTTGTGCAATATGTCCATTACATGAAATCCAAATAAAAATCTATTTAAATTACAGGTTGTAAAAACAACAAGGGGGATGAGTACTTTTACAAGGCACTGTAAGACAATTAGAAACGTATCAAGATACATGGGCTCCAATACGATGCACGAATCGTACCTTTCAGTTTGAAGCGATTCGATGCGATTCCTTTTGATTAGAGGAACGAATCAATGTGATTCAGTTCGATGCTATATGATTCAATGCACTAACACTTGTTGCATTGACACATTCATTTTCTGTTTTCTAAATTAAAATCTTCTGCTGATGGAGCTCATGATCTGGGCCTCTCTGAGCAGGATCTGTCTGAGCTTACTTGTGTGTAAAGATGGTGCATCTACCACCCCACTATCAGACCACTTTTGATCTGAAATCACCATCTCATTTTACCAGATTAAAAGAGTTTGAGCTAATAATGTATCAATATTTATCTTAAAAAATTAGCAATGACATAGCCAATGAATAAATAGCACCATTTTAGGTTTCACCCCTGTCTCAAAATTTCATAATTTAGACCATTTTACAGAGTGCTTCTCCTCCCACTTCGACCATGTAGTGATTCCTGTCTTAGTTATGAAATGATCAACTTGATCCGGTATATCTAAACACTGGTTGTTTAAAGCACAACTATTACAACTATTTATTTATTTTGTAAAAATAAAAATAAAATCGAATGTTAGCCCTGATCAGCAGGTAGGCTATAGCCAGATGAGTTAGGCTACTTTTATTCCGGTAAAACACATTTTTCAACAGCGCATTTGTTAACAATCACAGACCAAATTACATTTGTTGTCACTCGACTAATAAAGCCTTATATTGCACAAGCCATTTCAGAAGCATTTGAATGTGCAAGATCAGAAATACGCAGAATAGGCCGGATCGGTTTGGGTTCCTGCGGACCAATGCACTCATATCTTAAACATTTGAACTGGGGCCGATGCATATCGGTGCTCAACCAGGTATCCCCTGATACAAGTAAGTATTCGACGTCCATCCATGGCTGAGGACATTGGGAGATAACGTGAAAACCGGCCACTAAGGGCAACAGTGAGCGCTGCTACCTTTTGCTAGGGCGTTGTCGATGGATGGGGGATGAGCAGAAGCCTCTGCCTCGGATTCCGAAGGTTGCAAGTTCGAATTCAGTGATGGGAAGTTGTTTTTGCGATTTTTGTTTTAAGCCTATCCCACAGAGTTAATGCCTAACCTTAAGATTTTGGAGTGAATGACTAAACTTAACCTTAAACACTTTTAACTTTGACGTTTGTAACAACTTCAACATTTTAAGTTTGAGAAACATGGATGAACGTTTAATTCTGACGTGAGACTATGAGAGGTAGTTGGAATTGCTACATCCCTAATAATATCAGAAAAATGCTCAACTATTACAACCTCAATCTCAATCTATCCAACGATGTCACCAACTCACCAAGCTTCTAAATCACACATAAGTAGTACTAAGTTCATTCTCTGATCCTTTGATTGGATGGACAACAAGTTAGTTCATACTGCAAAAGCTTTGATTGGTTGCAGGACATCCTCTGGAAGTCGCCATAATTACCCTTTAGGTCTATGGATGGGGCTGAGGAGCCTCCTAGGTTTTGTATTAAAGTAAATGTAACCAGAGGAGGGATGATGGCCCATGTTGACTCCAAGGCTTCCCACAGTTGTGTCAAGTTTGCTGGATGTCCTTTGGGTGCTGGACCATTCTTGATACACACAGGAAACTCTTGAGCGTGAAAAACCCAGCATCGTTGCCTTACTTGACACAAACCGGTGCGCCTGGCACCTACTACCATACCCTGTTCAAAGGCAGTTAAATATTTTGTCTTGCCCATTTTCCCTCTGAATCGCACAGATACACAATCGATGTCTCAATTGTCTCAAGGCTTAAAATTCCTTCTTTAACCTGTCCCTTCTCCTTCATCTACACTGATTGAAGTGGATTTAACAAGTGACACCAGTAAGGGATCATAACTTTCATCTGGTCAGTCTATGTCATGGAAAGAGCAGGAGTCCTTAATGTTTTGTGGGGCTCAGTGTATGTTTCACCACATTGGAAGGTGTTACAGTGGCATTACTAGTTTGCTAGAATGTCTCTTGCAGTAACAGCTGAGCATAACTGACAAACGACACTCCTATAGCTCGAGCGTACTGCTCTCCCCAGTCAGTCTGCCCCTCTATAGGTGGTTACAAATTACCCAGGGACCTCTGTGATGCAGAGTGCATGCCTAATCTTGTCCTCCTCTTCTTTCTCCTCTTCTCCCTTTTCCCTTCTTCACCCCTTACCCTCCTCATCTTACCCTCCTGATCCTTCCTTTCCTTATCTGTTAATAGTCTTCTTCCTGTTTTTGATCACTCTCTTTCTTCCACCTCCTCCTTCACTTCCTCAGCTCACTAATTCACTCTCTTCAGTCCTCCTCCGCCTCATTCACTTCTCAATCTCCCCTCCTCTCCTCCTTGATTCTACTCTCTTTCCTAAACCTCCTCTCCTCTCCTTTTTCTCCTCTCTCTCCCTGCAGGGTATCCTGGGGCTGAGTCTGTACCAGTGGAAGGTGATGACCTATGAGGACTACACCTACCCCCCCTGGTCCATGGTGATGGGCTGGCTGATGGTGGTGTGTTCTGTCATCTGGATCCCAATCATGTTTGTCATCAAAATGTACTTGGCCCCAGGCAGCTTCATGGAGGTATATATGGGACACAATACCACACACATGCACACATGTACTGTAAGCCTGTTTGAATATCCCATAAATACACTTCAGACCTATGCGGATCTGGTACTTTTTCTTTATTTTCCTGGATAGTCACCCATTTAAATGTCCTGGGGTAAAGACATTTTTTTTGAACTGTAAATACTTATGTGTTTTTAGCAGATGTAAGCAACATTTACATTTTGTCTGTAGCATACAGAAGTTGTTTTTTTTGCATTTAATGCACGTCTATGTTTGATATTGCCTGTTCTGTTGACAACTCTGAGGTTTGTATCTTTGGGGTTCTACTGTAGTATAATAATATTTCTTTGCACATCTCACACAGGTTACATAAACAAACGGTCCACACAATCCCTCTGCAATATGACCTTCCTGTCTCCCTATGGGCCCTTGTCAAAAGTAGTGCACTAAATAGGGAATAGGGTGGCATTTGGCATGCACACAGAAGTGTTTGATGTCAGCGATACATTTTCTAATGTGCAGTAAAGTGAAATATCAGCCCTGGTCCACTGATAACTGGTGGCGGATCGGCACAGGACACACAGACACTTAGCCGTCCCATGCTGTGCTTGTTGACGTTCCCTACATCACACATTAATTAAAGTGTTTGAGCTGTGTGTGCGTGCATGTGTACGCAACTGTACTCACATACAGTAAGTCTGAGCAAAATCTCCTGTATGTTCAATCAATATTTTCTATAAAGGTCTGATGCGTTTAGACATTTCAGTGTTACGAACAACTGCCATTCCCAACATTTTCATATCTCTCAACACGGTCCTACTGTAATTTATTCTACCCAACTCTACCCTTGACCTTGCGCAACTTGATTGATTCTATTATGTTATATTTTAAAACAAGTGTGTGACTCTTCCCCCCCTGCTCCCCTCCACAGCGTCTGAAGCTGGTGTGCTCCCCTCAGCCCGACTGGGGTCCCTTCCTGGCAAAGCACAGAGGGGAGCGCTACAAGAACATGATGGATCCCCATGGATCCAACTCCCTGGGCCTCAAACTGCCCCCAAAAGATTTCCAGCTGGGCACCTACCAGTAGCAGCCTCCACTACTACCACCACCACCACCACATTAGCAGGGGCACCGGGGGAGAGAGAGAGCAGCAGCCTACCACTGCCCTCTCCTCCACCTATTCCTTCTCTTTTTCCTATTCTCCACTTCACTTCATCTCTCCTTTCCTTCCTCTTTCCATTCAATGTGGGTGCGAGAAAAGCAAGAGAACACATCCTCTACTTTATTTCCCGGTTCTACTCTCCTGCTCCCTTCTTCTTTCTCCTCCACTCTATAGCAAAGTGGGGCTGCCCTCCTCTCCAACATTGCTTTCTCTGGCAGGCACCCATACCATACCCTGCCCTTTCTCTCCCTAACCCCTGACCTGAGCATGGTCTGTCCTCTGCCTCCTGCCCATGCACAGCCATTACTCCAGAACCCTTTCTTTCTGAGGGGATCTCTATTCCAAAAGAAAAATGTGTACTGTGTCACAATGTTGCAATGGCAATATTCGACTGCACATGACAAAAAAAATATAATCAAATTGTATGTGTCACATGCTTCATAGACAACAGGTGTAGACTAACAGTGAAATGCTTACGGGTCCTTTTCCAACAATGCAGAATTAAAGATAAAAAAGTAATAGAAATAGTGACAAGGAATAAATACACAGGGATTAACGTATAACAGTAACGAGTTAAAGTAAAATGGCTATGGAGTACCCGTACCAAGTCGATGGGTACCTATAGGTAGGGGTAAAGTGACTGTGGCATCAGTATGCATGTGTGCGTGTGTTATGTGTGTGTGTGCATATGTAGTGTGTCTGTGTGTGTTGGGGTGCCAGTGTAAGTATGTGTGAGTGTGGGTAGAGTCCAGTGTGTGTGCATAGCCAGTGCAAGAGTCACTGCAAGAGAGTTAGTGCAAAAAAGGGTCAATGCAGATAGTCCGGGTAGCCATTTAGCAGTCTTGTTCATCAGTCTTATGGCTCGGGGGTAGAAGCTGTTCAGAGTCTTGTTGATTCCAGACTTGATTGATTCCAGACGGTAACAGTGCACTGTTACTGCTTTCCGTGTGGAAGCAGAGAGAACAGTCTATGGCTTGTGTAAAGTCTTTGACAATTTTTTTATCCTTCCACTGACACCGCCTGGTGCAATGGTCCTGGATGGCAGAGAGCTCGGCCCCAGTGAAGTACTGGGCAGTACTCACCACCCTCTGTAGCGCCTTGGGGTCGGGCGCCTTGCAGATGCCGTACCAAGCAGTGATGCAGCCAGTCAAGGTGCAGCTGTGGAACTTTTTGAGGATCTGAGGGCCCATGCCAAATCTTCTCAGCCTCCTGATGGGAAAGAGGCATTGTCGTGCCCTCTTCACAACTGTGTGGGTGTTTGTGGACCATGTTAATTCCTTAGTGATGTGTACACAGAGGAACTTGAAGCTCTCGACATCTCCACTACATCTGGACTACTCCTTATGGAGGTGTGTGTGTGTGCATGCGTGTGTGTGTGTGTGTGATTGTTTTATTCTTCTATCTTTGTGTATAGTGATAATGAAAACTTCTCCACAAACAAAAAGGCACAAAAAATACAATTGACAGACTGAGAAACATTGGTATTCATCAGACTCTGACCTATGGCACATTATGATATATATAATTTTTTTGCTTTTATAAAATAGGCAATACATGTAAATTAAACTAACTGCCTAGAAATTATGCAGTGTGTACTGACATATATATATATATAGTACTCATCAAATGTTTGGACACACCTACTTACTGAAGGGTTTTTCTTTATTTTTAAATAGGGTCAAAATCTGTAGAATTGCAGCAAACTTACTTTAAAACTGCAACATTTTCTCTACGCACCTTTGCAGAATTTGTAGAATTGCAGGAAATGAACTATAAATCAAATTAAGTTATCCCCATCATCAACATGGGGGCCACTAAAATGTTTTGCCCTTGAGGTGGGGGTCCCCCAACAAAAATTCAGCTTAGGGCCCCCCTAAAGACTAGGGACGGTTCTGTTGCGGGTGAAAAAAAGAACAGGTCCAATAATGTGTTTGTTTGACAGTCACTCACTTGAAGGCAAGGATGAATAAACAAGCAGGTCAGGTTTTTTTAATTATTTATGTCTCAGAGTGAATCCTTGTGTGCATCACGACTATGTACACTCCTGTATACACATTATCCATTATCTTCCAATGACAGAGAGTGAGAAAGAGAACATTTTTGCGCTGTGATAGATTGTAACGTTTGCGCTGGGCCAGCATCTAACAATTCATGTAGGGGCTGCAGATAGCCTAGCGGTTAAGAGTGTTGGGCCAGTAACCAAAAGGTCGCTGCTTCGAATCCCCGGGCTAGGTAAAAATTTCTTTCTGTTTTCAACAGGATTGAACAGGAAATTAAATGTTAGAAAGCTAGCTTGTGCTGTTTGTGTTCATGTGCTTCCGTGTCTATGTATGCTCTCTTCCTTCTGCTTCCTCCTCTCCTCCCTTCTCCCCCTCGCATGTCTCCTTAGCGTGCTTTTATGTTCCTCAAAGCACTGACAAACCAGGGTTATAGTTTACCCCGGTATTTTCCTTCACAAAGAACAATACAAAATAATAAACTTTCCATTGCTATACCTGTGGGTCAACTTTGGGCAGTAGGTAACCAAAGAGGGTGAACAACTTTTTTTTATCAGAACATAGGGTTCTGAAAAAATACACACAAAAAAATTACAAAAAACTTGCTATTTGTGTTTAGGAGATTGAGATACTGCCATTCATATCCCACCTAGTGATCCTTAATGTTTGCCAATATGTTACAAAACATCTTCAGGTAACCATTGACCTTATAGGTATCCTCTAATAGTAAAATATTGTATGTAACTCAAGACCTATTGTCTGTCTCATATGGTACCGGTATATCCTTATTGTTATGTATGTTGTGTCTTTTTGGCACTTTATTGTGGACCTATGAATGCATAGGTTAAATGTCTAATTACTTGGGTAATGTCATTTATTTCTGTGTGTTCTATGTGAGGTACTGCTGCCTATGGATATAGATATGTGCCTCCAACAGCCCATGCCATCCTTTGGTTTGAAAATAGAGAATAGATATAAATATATGTTTTTAAATTCTGTGACAGATATAAAAAAAAATATATTTAGCATATACAAATATATGTGAAATTAATTATTTATTTTGAAAATCATCAATCATTGAGGCCCTACCTCACATTTTGTATTTATGTATAGAAATGCAGTTGGAGTACAGTATCTTTGCCAATAATAATAATATATCGCTATTATATCATGAAATGTATAACCTATAAATCTATAAATGTTATTGTTTTCAACTTGAAGTGTTGTGTGGCTTTTTTGGGAGACATGACATTCACCAGTATCCAAAAATCATTATGTTTAATTGCTCAAATTCACTTTTATAACTGCCAACATCTGTTGTTTAAATTCCACAGACAAGAACAGCCATGAATTATAATTTGTATTTCAAGTGAAACTATCAATGAAGCTGGCATGCAGATTTCAGTAATGGAACTCTAGCTACCTGTGTTCACCTGTTGCATGTACTGCTGGCCACATGGTGGCGCTATAAACAGTGGACAAGTTTATCTCTTTCTCTGTCCTTCTTCCTCTCCACAGCTATCTCTCCAACTTTCACGCTTAAAAATTCTAAATATCTCATTTGAGCGTGACTGTGCCAAGGCATGTACATCTAAAGAAAAATAAATACATGATCAAAGGTGAGGAAATTAGGGGCTCTCTTCAATCCGCATCACTGAAGTTAAGCTTTACAGCAGGCTTCATAATTGAAAGGCAATGTTTCCCCTTTAGTAGAGACTGCATTCACGGTAAACCCTGCATATTCAGCTCAATCGGAAATTACCGTACCAGAATCTGTAACGCTTCAAGCTTCAGTCAGCAGCAAAGAAGTGACTTGTTTTGAAAATCGGGGAAGCAGAAATGCTGCAGATGTTTATTTATCCTCAATGTCACTGTTAAAAAATCAGTTTAAGGAGTTGTTTGTAATTCAAAAGCAAGGAAAACATCTGTGGTGATGTTACTGATATTAATACTACATTCTCCAAATTGCAGAGAATATGGATCACTGAAATCCTCATGTCTTCTTAAATGGGGCAATCTGGGATTCAACAACAACAAAGCAGCACCCCGCCACTCTTTTTGGCTGAGAGATCAGGCTGGAGAAACATAACCTCTCAAATGTATAGATGGAGTAATGGATGTAAATCCGTACAGTTTCAAACAATGGCGTAAAACAAGCTTCTATTTTGGGTTCTGTTGGGGTAAAACAGTTAGGCCTAGATTAGGGGCTCTATTCAATCTGTAAATCTGAAGCGTTACAGATTTCTTAATAGAAAATGTGAAGGTAATTTCAGATTGAAATATGCAGCACTTACTGTGAATGCAGTCTCCACTAAAGCGGATTGTGTAGAGCTCTCAATCAGGTCAAACGTTAACCGGCGATGGCTGACACCTGCATGCATAGCTGATGTTTTGGCTGTGTCTCTGAGGTGTAACTGTGTTGAAGCTGTCAAATTGGTGAGCAGCTGCTCTTCATCATTGCCATGAAGGCACACCTGTCCCACTCACGTTAGAAGTTCAGAACGAGAAAGTGTAGGCTATATAGAAATAATGACCCTCAAATTGAAATCATTAAACACAATTATAAGGACTTCTATCAGCCTAATCGAGGTGTAGATTACATCTCACATTCCAGTGTTCAATTTTGTAAACAATCCCAGATTGCAATCCCAGATTACCCCTTTAATCTGTGGATTTGTCATTTATGAACACGTGCACAGGTAATATTTCTAACTAACTATACCACAGGTCTCTTAGGTAGTTTTATCTACCCAAGAAAAACACTCCATTAATAAGTTTAGTACTGTCTTCATGGTAAACCAATTGTATGGGCTGCAAGAGTAATTCAGGATATTTTACAAGTGTAGACGGATAATCATAATAATCCCACCTTCTAGAATCATTGACAGGTGGCACCATTGAGGTGGCAGCGTTGAAATTTATCCGGGTGCGACAATGGGCTGCGTTGTGACTGTACTAAACTCATGAAGCATTTATAAATTATATTCTTCAAGAATCAATGGTATGAGGCCTATTATTATTTGAAAATTATCGCCTGTAAATATTGCATATTGTACTATAACTACTTCAGCATGCATCCTTACTTCCTTGAAGCAATCACCAGTCTCACAAGCCTGGATGGATGAAAGCCCAATTTCCACCCATTTGCTTTCACCAAACTCATAATGTCGGATCTCATCAAGGGTGCGGTCTAGAAGGATTGACTCTTTGATGTTTCTGAACAGGGCTTGTATCCTCTATGCTTTCAGTGTCATTCTAGCTTTAACATTATAACCGCAGCAGTCTACCCTGCTCTCTTGCCCTGACTGCCTGCCTGTTTGTTTTACCATCAGTTAAGTTCTCTGGGATGTCAGTGAGTGAAGACAAGTGGGCCATACTGTGCACGTCGCTGCCAGTAGGCCTGCACTTTTGACAAGGAAATCCTTCATTCTTAATCTTATGAGTTTAGAAGGTCAACAGACCTTGAAGACATTCCACCTTCGCTCACAAAATGGATATAGCCGGCCTACTATAAATATTGAAGAATTTAGCACATTGAACTCTCTCCCTACATTTTACTCCTCATTGGAATACATTTAAATCAATTTTATATTGAATATCTTATCAAGCCCAATTGGAATTTGAGGTGGTTTATATTTAAGTTCATCATTCTGTTCATTTGCATTAAAGGGCCAATCATCAGTTGCTACGGTACATCCCTTTTTGGACTTGTAAATGAATGATATGTACCCATTGATTCTTGAAGAATATAACTTATAAATACCTCATAAGCTTAGTTCAACTGTCTTACCCCATCAGAGCCTGACATATAAGCTTGTTTCACTCCCATGTTTGTAAACAAAGTATATGTAAACAAACACTGTATACTCTTAGGGCCCAATTCAAGCCCATCCGCATTAGCCGACATCCGCATAGCTGATGTTTTGATGGTGTCGGAGATGGAACTGCTTTAGAGCTGTCAAATCCACAAGCGGCTCCTGGCATTGTACCTAAAGCGGAGAGAGTGAAGGAAAAGCAGCCAAAAGAATTCCAGGTGAAGCTGGTTGAGCGAATGCCAAGAGTGTGCAAAGATGTCATCAAGGCAAAGGGTGGCTACTTTGAAAAATTTCAAATATTTTCGATTTGTTTAACACTTTTTTGGTTACTACATGAGTCCATATGTGTTATTTAATAGTTTTGATGTCTTCACTATTATTCTACAATGTAGAAAATAATGAAAATAAAGAAAAACCCTTGAATGAGTAGGTGTTTTGACTGGTACTGTAGTGTAATGATTTTTCAATTTGAGAGTAATTATTTCTATATAATTAGAAAGTGCTTGATGGATCACTCTCATACGAGGACAAAACAGAAAAATATTCTGATTGTCACAGTCGTCATAGTGAGGAGACCAAGACGCAGCGTGGTAAGCGAACATAACTCTTTAATTAAAGGGAGAACGCTGAACAGAACGAAACAAAACAACAAAACTAACCATGAAGCAATATGGCTAGTGCAGAACAGGCAACTAAACATAAAATAACAACCCACAAACTATCCAAGGAATATGGCTACCTAAATATGGTCCCCAATCAGAGACAACGATAAACCGCTGCCTCTGATTGAGAACCAATCGAGGCAACCATAGACATATAAACACCTAGACTAGAAAAAAACATAAACATACAAAACCCCCTAGACAATACAAAAACTACACAAACCACCCTTGTCACACCCTGACCTAACCAAATAATAAAGAAAACAGAATGGGATGAAGAAGAAACCTATATGGGAGGGTCTGGGTGGGAATCTAACCTTGGTGGCGGCTTTGGTTCTGGACGCCGCCCCCCTTCTTTACTCTGAGTCCGCTTTTGTATCGCTGACCTCGCCGTAGGCCCCGGGCTGGGGACCCTCGAGGCGTGGATTATCGCCGGATGTTCTGGACTGGTGACCGTCGCTGAAGACCCCGGACTGGGGACCGTCGCTGGAGACCCCGGACTGTGGCCTGTCGCTGGAAACCCCGGACTGTGGCCTGTTGCTGGAGGTTCCGGACTGTGGCCCGTCGTTTGAAGTTCCGGACTGTGGCCCGTCGTTTGAAGTTCCGGACTGCGGCCCATCGTTGGAGGTTCCGGACTGTGGCCCGTCGTTGGAGGTTCCGCTCTGTGAACTGTTGCCGGAAGCTCTGGACTGGGTACTGTCGCCGGACGCTCTGGACTGGGTACTGTCTCCGGACGCTCTGGACTGGGTACTGTCGCCGGATACTCTGTACTGCCGAGGCGCACTGTAGGCCTGGTGCGTGGTTCCGGAACTGGTGGTAACGGGCTGAGGACACGCACCTCAGGGCGAGTGCGGGGAGCAGGAACAGGTTGTACTGGACCCTGGAGGCCTGGTGCGTGGTGCTGGAACTGATGGTACCGGGCTGGGGACACGCACCTCAGGGCGAGTGCAGGTTGGAAGAACAGGGCGTACTGGACCCTGGAGGCGCAGGAAGCCTGGTGCGTGTTGTCGGCACTGGTGGTACTGGGCTGGTGACACACACCTCAGGGCGAGTGCTGGGAGGAGGAACAGGATGTACTGGACTGTGGAGGCGTACTGGATGTCTGGAGTGTAGAGCTGACACAACCCGTCCTGGCTGGATGTTTATTTTCACCCGGCGCTGGCACAGTACGTACTGGTCTGTGTAGACTTATCGGACGGCGCAGGTTATCCTGGTCCAAGGAGGTACACTGGAAACCAGGAGCGCTGAGCCGGCACCCTCCTTCCTGGCTGGATGCCCATTCTAGAGCTGGATTAGAGCGCACCGGGCTAGAATAGCACACCGGAGACACTGTGCGCTCCACCGCATAACACGGTGCCTGACCAGTAACATGCTCCCCACAGTAAGCACGAGGAGTTGGCTCAGGTCTCCGACCTGACTCATGCAATCTCCTCGTGTGCCCTCCCCCAAAATAATGTTGGGGCTGCCTCTCGGGCTTCCGTGCCAGCCGTGTACCCTCATATCGACGCCGTTCCTCCTGTGCTATCTCCACCTGCTTCCATTGCAGGGTCTTGTCCCCTGCCATTACCTCCTCCCAGGTCCAGGATGTCCTCCACTCCTCTTTCTCCCAGGTCCAAGATGTCCAGTCCTTTTTAGCACGCTGCTTGGTCCTTTCTTGGTGGGTTGTTCTGTCAGTTGCAGTATTCATATCATGGCCATTGTGTGCATGTGAATCACAACATTAAAGACGATGAGTGATCGCATACACAATATAACTTTATTTTTATTTTTTATTACACCTTTATTGTCACGGTCGTCATAGTGAGAAGACCAAGGCGCAGCGTGGTAAGCAAACATAACTCTTTAATTAAAGAGAGAACACTGAACAGAACTAAACAACACAACAAAACGAACCGGGACGCAATATGGCTAGTGCAGAACAGGCAACTAAACATAGAATTACAACCCACAAACTATCCAAGGAATATGGCTACCTAAATATGGTCCCCAATCAGAGACAACGATAAACAGCTGCCTCTGACTGAGAACCAATCTTGGCAACCATAGACATATAAACACATAGACTAGTTAAACCCCATAAACATACAAAAAACCCTAGACAATACAAATCTACACAAACCACCCTTGTCACACTCTGACCTAACCAAATAATAAAGAAAACAAAGATAACTAAGGTCAGGGCGTGACACTGATAAAACTGCAGTTATTCGCAATAAATTGATAGCTCTTAATAAAGATTGTATAATACTTCTTCATTCTGAACTTCTAATTCTGAACACAATATATTTAGATATTGTGAATGCATATTGTGAATGTGCCTCGCACATAGGCAACGATGCATCTGTTTTGGTAAAAAGCCGAGGGATAGCTGGAGAAATGTAACCATTATCAACTTCAAAGTTGGAGCTATATATACAAGGACTGACCCAATGCGAGAACATTGCCTTTAAAGGTGCATAGCTGAAAAGGGGCGATCCGATTGAAAGCCGGACTTAATCCGAGAAATAACTTTTAAATGGAGACGCATTGTTAACCAAGAGTTTGGTATATACAGTGGGGCAAAAAAGTATTTAGTCAGCCACCAATTGTGCAAGTTCTCCCACTTAAAAAGATGAGAGAGGCCTGTAATTTTCATCATAGGTACACTTCAACTATGACAGACAAAATGAGAAAAAAAAATTGCAACTAAATACATTAAAAATCCTACAATGTGATTTTCAGGATTTCTTTTTCTAATTTTGTCTGTCATAGTTGAAGTGTACCTATGAGGAAAATTACAGGTCTCTTTCATCTTTTTAAGTGGGAGAACTTGCACAATTGGTGGCTGACTAAATACTTGTTTGCCCCACTGTAACTGCCTTCTCATCATTGAGGATGCATAATAAATAAAAATATGTGCTTGAGTCCTTAAAACACAAAATAAGTAATTCCCAAGTGAGGGACATCAAGGAGATTAACCTCCAACATTCATAAGCTTGTTCAGTACATGAGGGCACATTTTGTCATGACCACCACAGTTTTTTTTATACACAGGACAGGAGTTTACAAGTTTTTGTTCGAGCCCTACACTAACACCTCATTTCAATTAACTGTGGTCTAAATTGAAGACTTATCCACAGTGCAATCACCTGGGACAGAAAATAATGTCTGTATTTTAGAATGAGCTTAATAAGTTAATGTCCTGACATATCTGCATGATAAAAAATAAAATGGGTGAATCTATTTACAGAGCATTCGGGAAAGTATTCAGACCATTTGACGTTTTCCACATTGTTACGTTGCAGCCTTGTTCTAAAATGTATTCAATCGTTTTTTCCACCTCATCAATCTAAACACAATACCCAATAATGACAAAGCAAAAACAGGTTAATAAAAAAACTGAAGTATCACATCTACATAAGTATTCAGACCCTTTATTCAGTACTTTGTTGAAGCACCTTTGGCAGTGATTACAGACTTGAATCTTCTTGGGTATGATGCTACAAGCTTTGCACACCTGTATTTGGGGATTTTCTCCCATTATTCTCGACAGATTCTCTCAAGCTCTATCAGGTTGAATGGGGAGCATCGCTGCACAGCTATTTTCAGGTCTCTCCAGAGATGATCGATTGGGTTCAAGGCTCTGGCTGGGCCACTCAAGGACATACAGAGACTTGTCCCGAAGCCACTCCTGTGTTGTCTTGTGCTTAGGGTCATTGTCCTGTTGGAAGGTGAACCTTGGCCCCAATCTGAGGTCCTGAGCAATCTGGAGCTAGCTTTCATCAAGGATCTCTCTGTACTTTGCTCCGTTCATCTTTCCCTTGATTCTGACAAGTCTCCCAGTCCCTGCCGCTGAAAAACATGCTGCCACCACCATGCTTCACCATATTGATGGTGCCAGGAATCCTCCAGACATGACGCTTGGCATTCAGGCATGACACTTGGCATTGTTTCTCATGGTCTGAGAGTCTTAAGGTGCCTTTTGGCATGTCCAAGCCGGCTGTTATATGCCTTTTACTGAGCAGTGGCTTCCATCTGGCCCCTTACCATAAAGGCCTGAATGGTGTAGTGCTGCGGAGATGGTTGTCCTTCTGGAAGCTTCTCCCATCTCCACAGAGGAACTCTAGAGCCCTGACAGTGTGACCATCGGGTTCTTGGTCACGTCCCTGACAAAGGCCCTTCTCCCCCAATTGCTCAGTTTGGCCAGGTGGCCAGCTCTCAGAAGAGTCTTCGTGGTTCCAAACTTCTTCCATTTAAGAATGATGGAGGTCACTGTGTTCTTTTGGGACCTTCAATGCTGTAGACATTTTTTGGTACACTTCCCCAGATCTGTACCTCAACACAATCCTGTCTTGGGGTCTCTATGGACAATTCCTTTGACCTCATGGATTGGTTTTTGCTCTGACATGCGCTGTCAACTGTAGGACCTTATCTAGACAGGGGTGTGCCTTTCCAAATCATGTCCAATCAATTGAATTTTCCACCGGTGGACTCCAAATCAAGTTGTCGAAACATTTCAAGGATGATCATTGGAAACATGATGCACCTGAGCTCAATTTCGAGTCTCATAGCAAAGGCTCTGTTTACTTATGTAAATAAGCTATTTCTGTTTTTTATTTATAATACATTTTAACAAAATTCAAAAAATCTGTTTTCGCTTTGTCTTTATGGGGTATTGGGGGTAGGTTGCTGAGGAAAACATTTTTTAAATCCATTTGAATAAGGCTTTAACATAACAAAATGCAGAAAAAGTCAAGGGGTCTGAATACTTTCCAAAGGCACTGTACACTGTATATGCTTCAGTTTGCTGCCATATGCCTGGTTTTAAATTTGTCTCCAATTATTATAAGGTAAAAATAGATCTAAAGCAAGTGTATTTATATTTATAATTCTCTTATCCAAACGGATTACTAGCTCTTATCAAGTTGTAAATTATAGTGCATGGAGAATGGTGTTATTTCTATTGGAAGTACATCTTTTTTCCACCTGGAACTGGTAGGTTTGCTAGGCCTTATTCATGGTTTCCTTATGCGTGAAGGCAATGGAATTAAGTCACCGTCAGAATACGGTGTATGTGTCGACACACCACCACACCTTCATTTATTTGATCTCCACCCTGAACGAATAGCGGGTGAATAGGATACTTCATTGTCATTCTATTTCAGGTCAGAATTCACAGAGAGGAAAGTGCATGAAAAGGGAATTGCGTTCCAATTATGCTTGCTGTGGTCGGAATCGGCCCCTAAGGGAATGACTGCCGTAAAACCAATTCTGAGACTGTACACCGTGATTGTGAAACATTGTGAAAACAAACATGCTTTTCTTCACACACCTGTTTCCATTATGACATCACACCGGGAACTATCTTCTCTGGCCCATCCTCACTGGCAAAATCGATTGTCAGAAGGGGTCAAACCCCTGTGCCAGAAAAGCTTTAAATAAATGGGGCTTTAAATAAATGCATAGCCATTCTGTTTCCCCAGCGGCAGATCCATAGAGAGGGCATCACTGGCCCTGTCACTGGCTCAGACTCACTGTTTAATTACACTCACATTGATTGGCCAGGATGTCAATAAGGCATTTAAGCAGCTTAATCTGCCTTGTATTAACATAAGGGACAACCATGAACAATATGCACATGGTTTATGCATTTATTCATTCGCATTCTGTTTTTGGATAAGATGCATCGCCCCTGGCATTTCTACTCTGCTGCCTGGCTACTCAAGAGATATCAATAGAGCGAGAAAGGGGATTGATCAGTAAGGGCAGTGAATGGGGAAAAAACAACAGTAAATGTAATACTCTAATCAAATCAAATGTTATTGGTCACATACACATGGTTAGCAGATGTTGTTGCGAGTGTAGTGAAATGCTTGTGCTTCTTTTTCCGACAGTGCAGCAATATCAACAAGTAATCTAACAATTCCACAACAACTACCTAATACACACAAATCTAAGCAAAGGCAAGATGGGGCTGCAGTGGAGCAGGTTGAGAGCTTCAAGTTCATTGGTGTCCACATCACCAACAAACTAACATGGTCCAAGCACACCAAGACAGTCGTGAATAAGGCATGACAAAACCTATTCCTCCTCAGGAGACTGAAAATATTTGGCATGGGTCCTCAGATCCTCAAAAGGTTCTAGAGCTGCACCATCGAGAGCATCCTGACTGGTTGCATCACTGCCTGGTATGGCAACTGCTCAGCCTCCGACAGTAAGGCACAACAGAGGGTAGTGCAAACGGACCAGTACATCACTGGGGCCAAGCTTCCTGCCATCCAGGACTTCTATACCAGGCGGTGTCAGAAGAAGGCCCTAAAAATTGTCAAAGATTCCAGCCACCCTAGTCATGGACTGTTCTCTTAGTTACCGCACAGCAAGCGGTACCGGAGAGCCAAGTCTAGGTCAAAGAGGCTTCTAAACAGCTTCTACTCCCAAGTCATAAGACTCTTGAACACCTAATCAAATGGCTACCCAGACTATTTGCATTGCCCCCGCTCCCTCTCTTTTCCACCGTTGCTCCCTCTCTTTTCTACTGCTGCTACTCTCTGTTGTTATCATCAATGCATAGTCATTTTAATAACTCTACCTACATGTACATATTACCTCAACTAACCAGTGCACATTGACTCTGTACTAGTACCCCCTGTATATACAGTTGAAGTTGGATTGTTTACATACACTTAGGTTGGAGTCATTTAAACTCATTTTTCAACCACTCCACAAATTCCTTGTTAACAAAATATAGTTTTTGCAAGTCAGTTAGGACATCTACTTTGTGCATGCGCAAGTAATTTTTCCAACAATTGTTTACAGACAAGATTATTTCACTTATAATTCACTGTATCACAATTCCAGTGGGTCGGAAGTTTACATACACTAAGTGGACTGTGCCTTCAAACAGCTTGGAAAATTCTAGAAAATTATGTCATTGCTTTAGAAGCTTCTGATAGGCTAATTGACATCATTTGAGTCAATTGGAGGTGTACCTGTGGATGTATTTCAAGGCCTACCTTAAAACTCAGCGCCTCTTTGCTTGACATCATGGGAAAATCAAATGAAATCAGACAAGAAATCAGCCAAGTCTGGTTCATCCTTGGGAGCAATTTCCAAACGCCTGAAGGTACCACGTATATCTGTACAAACAATAGTATGCAAGTATAAACACCATGGGACCACGCAGCTGTCATACCGCTCAGGAAGGAGATGCGTTCTGTCTCCTAGAGATGAATGTACTTTGGTGCTAAAAGTGCAAATAAATCCCAGAACAACAACAAAAGACCTTGTGAAGATGCTGCAGGAAACAGGTACAAAGGTATCCATATCCACAGTAAAACGAGTCCTATATCGACATAACCTGAAAGGCTGCTCAGCAAGGAAGAAGCCATTGCTCCAAAACCACCATAAAAAAAGCCAGACTACGGTTTGCAACTGCACATGGGGACAAAGATCGTACTTTTTGGAGAAATGTCCTCTGGTCTGATGAAACAAAAATAGAACTGTTTGGCCATAATGACCATCGTTATGTTTGGAGGAAAAAGGGGGAGGCTTGTGTAGCTTGTTTCGTTCCGCATTGTGTAATTTAATGAGGACACTGCCACAACTGGAGGTCTGCTTGTTGGATTTTTATTTGCCCTGCATATGAAGAGACAATACACAATATGTTAGCCCTTGGTGCAGTCACAGCTCTCAGGCACCTCGCTAGCTGAAGGTCAGGCAAGAGAGAACCAAAAAGAAATGACAGGTGCTGCGTGCACACATTCAGTGCACAACAGCACACATTACAAGTAAAATGCTATAACATAATTCAGACAAAATTTTAAAAAAACTGCGCACAAAGATACACTGCACAATACGTTAGCCCTTGGTGCAGTCACAGCCCCCAGGATTTGTGCGAGTATATGGAAACACTCAAACAATGTCCCAAGTACCCACAAGTTACAATAGGTACCCTAGTTAGTGAGCTCGGTAAAACTTGTTAACATAAATATTTATATTGTCCACATTGTAACAAAACTTATGGTTGCAAATTTATGTAGCAACACCACAGTTTTATATTGAAAAAATGCGGAGCCAAGGACAACATAACTCGCTAGCTGAAGGCCAGGCATGAGAGAACAATAGGGGGTACAGAAATAAAAACCCACAATTGACCAAACCAAAATATACAAACTCAAACTGAAACATTACCTATGCAGTTGTAAAAAAAAAAAAAAAAAAAACACTATTATTATTATCATCAAATTATTAACATCCCCTCTTGACCTGGCCTATTTGAACTGGTCATTGTGTGCAACTTCAAATCAAATCAAATCAAATTTTAGTGGTCACATACACATGGTTAGCAGATGTTAATGCGAGTGTAGCGAAATGCTTGTGCTTCTAGTTCCGACAATGCAGTAATAACCAACAAGTAATCTAACTAACAATTCCAAAACTACTGTCTTATACACAGTGTAAGGGGATAAAGAATATGTACATAAGGATATATGAATGAGTGATGGTACAGAGCAGCATAGGCAAGATACAGTAGCTGATATCGAGTACAGTATATACATATGAGATGAGTATGTAAACAAGTGGCATAGTTAAAGTGGCTAGTGATACATGTATTACATAAGGATGCAGTCGATGATATAGAGTACAGTATATACGTATGCATATGAGAAGAATAATGTAGGGTAAGTAACATTATATAAGGTAGCATTGTTTATTTATTTACATCATTTCCCATCAATTCCCATTATTAAAGTGGCTGGAGTTGAGTCAGTGTCATTGTCAGTGTGTTGGCAGCAGCCACTCAATGTTAGTGGTGGCTGTTTAACAGTCTGATGGCCTTGAGATAGAAGCTGTTTTTCAGTCTCTCGGTCCCAGCTTTGATGCACCTGTACTGACCTCGCGGTTGATGTCCTTGATGATCTTTATGGCCTTCCTGTAACATCGGGTGGTGTAGGTGTCCTGGAGGGCAGGTAGTTTGCCCCCGTTGATGCGTTGTGCAGACCTCACTACCCTCTGGAGAGCCTTACGGTTGAGGGCAGAGCAGTTGCCGTACCAGGCGGTGATACAGCCCGCCAGGATGCTCTCGATTGTGCATCTGTAGAAGTTTGTGAGTGCTTTTGGTGACAAGCCAAATTTCTTCAGCCTCCTGAGGTTGAAGAGGCGCTGCTGCGCCTTCTTCACGATGCTGTCTGTGTGAGTGGACCAATTCAGTTTGTCTGTGATGTGTATGCAGAGGAACTTAAAACTTGCTACCCTCTCCACTTCTGTTCCATCGATGTGGATAGGGGGGTGTTCCCTCTGCTGTTTCCTGAAGTCCACAATCATCTCCTTAGTTTTGTTGACGTTGAGTGTGAGGTTATTTTCCAACTTGGTACATAATCTAGGGGAACAACATGAAGCACCAACCGTGAAGCACGGGTGGCAGCATCATGTTGTGGGGGTGCATTGCTGCAGGAGGGATTGGTGCACTTCACAAAATAGAGTGCATCATGAGGTAGGAAAATTATTTGGATATATTGAAGCAACATCTCAAGACATCAGTCAAGTTAAAGTCAAAGCTTGGTCACAAATGGGTCTTCCAAATAAACAATGACCCCAAGCATACTTCCAAAGTTGTGGCAAGATGGCATAAGGATAACAAAGTTAAGGTATTGGAGTGGCCATCACAAAGCCCTGACCGCAATCCTATAGAAAATTTGTGGGAAAAAGCATGTGCGAGCAAGGAGGCCTACAAACTTGACTCAATTACACCAGCTCTGTCTGGAGGAATGGGCCAAAATTCACTAAACCTATTGTGGGAAGCTTGTAGTAGGCTACCCAAAACGTTTGACCCATGTTAAACAATAGTCTCGCTATTGTTATTTTACGGCTGCTCTTTAATTACTTGTTACTTTTATTTCTTATTCTTATCCGTATTTTTTTAAACTGCATTGTTGGTTAGGGGCTCGTAAGTACGCATTTTTCTGTAAGGTCTACACTTGTTGTATTCGACGCATGTGACTAATCAAATTAGATTTTGATTTGATTCTAAAGGGATGGAATAAGAATATGTACATATAAATCTATGGATGAGCAATGACCGAGCTCTTGCCTTTCATTTTTTCACTCTTTCTGTATCCCTTGTCTTTGGTGTATTTTTGCCACAACTTCATCCATTATGGTCCTCAGTTTTCATTCCAAACATTCCAATCCCCAGGCCCTTCCCGGACTCAGAAATAGTCCCAAAATTAGAACTGCAAAGTGGTCCACTCCTACTGTCACACTGGGTCCAGCCCATGAACAGCAAGCACATAGCGCTTCAGCAAAACAGATCAAATAGAGCCCTTACAGTAAACTTCAGTCAAAATAATAAAACAAGTTTTATACAGATAAAGGCACATACATTTGATTTTATACTGAACAAAATCATCAACGCAACCTGTAGGTCCCATATTTCATGAACTGAAATAAAAGTCCCAGAAATTTTCCAAACTCACAAAAAAAGCAGATTTCTCTCAAATTAGTGCACAAATTTGTTTCCATCCCTGATAGTGTGCATTTTTACATTGCCAAGATAATTCATTCACCTGACTGGTGTGGAATATCAAAAAGTTGACAACACGACAGCATGATCCTTACACATGTGCACCTTGTGCTGGGGACAATAAAAGGCCACTCGAAAATGTGCAGTTTTGTTACACAACACAATGCCACAGATGTCTCAAGTTTTGAGGGAGCGTGCAATGGGCATGCGGAATGAATGTAATTTCTCTACCATAAGCCGCCTCAAATGTCATTTTAGAGAATTTAGCAGTACGTCCAACCGGCATCACAACCCCAGTCCACGTGTAACCACACGAGCCCGGTAGCTCCACATCTGGCTTCTTCTTCTCTGGGATCATCTGAGACCAGCCACCAGGACAGCTGATGAAACTGAGGAGTATATATGTTGGTAATAAAGCCCTTTTGTGGGGAAAACCCCATTCTGAATGGACCTCCCAGGCCCATAGGCCCACCCACTTGGGAGCCAGGCCCACCCATGGTTGTGCCCCTACACAGTCATGTGAAATCCATAGATTAGGGCCAAATATATTTCTTTCAATTGACTGATTTCCTTATATGAACTGTAACTCAGTAAAATCGATGAAATTGTTGCATGTGTGTCTGCTTGCTTGTGTTGATTCACAAACTATGGGTTATTTATGAATTCGAAGGACCAATAAAATGGGATGGAAAAAACTTAGGTGCTGGATTTTAGGCCGGTAGCAACCAGCACAGGGTGTCCGTTCAGAACACGAGGAAGCAATAGTTCCAGTTCAAGGATTTAATGAAGATCCACAAACACACATACAACACCAGTCTCTTTGATACTAATTGTGGTTCTGTAAAGAAAAGAGGAGAACTTAGGCAATGGCACATTATGGCAAAATATATGCCTATTTACATGTCCACAACTAAACAGGCTATGTGGACCCAAACACATGCTAGATGCACAAAGAACAATAAAGCAATTCAGAAATATCTACACATTATAAAACATAATAAGCATGAGCGATCTAAAACCGAAAATAGCCTAGCACCACAGACAAATGCTAACAAATGATAATAAGCATGCTAAATAGTAATGCATTCTGGATGACAATGCTAATTCTAATGCTAACGCTAGTGGGAGTACGCAAGCTAGCTAGCACAAATGGTACATATTTACAGACACTATTTAGCTCCAAACAACAAAACATCAAGATTTTGGCACTTACATTTAGCTGCAATTACAATTACATCAGAAAGGAAAGCAATTTCTTCTAAAGAGGTAAAATAAGCAGGAGAGAAAAACAGGTTGATCATCAGAATGGAAACTACAGACTGCCTGGGGCCCTGCCCGGTCGGGTATTACCCTAAGTCCCGGGAAAGAAGGCTTCTGATTGGCTAATACAATTGATGATTGGCGTTACCTTATTCTTATAGCAAAACCAAAAGAAAGTTGGTGTCTTGGAAAGGAGATGAGCTGGCCGTTTTTACTGCCTCCCCCAAATGTGTTGTACATATTTGCTTCAACAGACAAGCCAGCTAAGGGTCAGTAGCTTCTTGAGGAAGGGCAGGCAGCTGGATAAGTCAAGCAACAGGCCTGATGTAGGTCCTGTCCTTGACTTGGATTTCTGCTGACCTCACTTTCCTGTCTGCTCCAGGGATAATTGACTTGACAGTTCCAACTTGCCAGAGTGCCATAGGAGACTGGTCATCCACAATTATCACAACGGTCCCCACTACAAGGTCTTCCTTATCCTTGTGCCACATATGGCGGCCTTGAAGTGCAGGTAAGTAGTTACATGTGAAGCAGTGCAAGAAATTAGGAGTTAGGAGTGATTGGATACGGATCTGCAATGTCTGGCGGCACATATCCCATGGGCTTGCAGTTCAAGAACCCATCTATTTCGATTAGGACAGTCCTCAGCACCTCTTCGGAGATGGTCTGCACACCAAGGGTGGTTTGCAGGGCAGTCTTGATGGATCTGATCTCCCTCTCCCAGCATCCTCCAAAGTGTGGTGCACTTGGTGGGTTGAAGACAAAGCGAATTTTCTGACTGGCTAACTGTTCCTGGAGCTGTTCCTCGATCAAACAGGATTTCAAAGGGCTTTCCTTCTCAAGCGATAAAGCGTCTCAATGCTATTAGGAATGAATTGGAATCCATATTCGTCAGTAGATCCATGTGTACAGCCCGGGTGAACATGCACTTAAAGATGATGTCCCATCTCTTTTCATTTCTTTGGCCAATCTTGATGATATACGGTCCAAAGCAATCCATGCCTGTAGAATAAAAAGTGGGCTTGTGGAGCTGCATTCGGGCTGGAGGCAGGTCAGCCATCCTAGGCACATCTGGCTGGCCTCTCCACTTCCTGCATTTGGTGCAGCCAAGCTGAAAACAACAAATGGCTGCCCTAAGAATCTAAGAATCCAGAACCTTTGACGTGGCTCAGCAAACTGGGCCCGGGTGCCCGGGTGCCTCAGCTGCTCATCATATTCCCTGATCAGCAACATGGTGAGCGGATGACCTTGGTCCAGAAGCACAGGGTAAAGAATGTCAGGGCCCAGCTGGTCACACCTCCGAAGGCGACCTTCAACACGAATCAGTCCGGTGTCGTTGTCATACTCCCGGCCCAGCGTCACCAGGCGGCTGCTCGGAGGGATTGGCTTGCCTGCCTCTAGTATGTCTTCTGGGAATCTCTCAGACTGGGAATTTCTTAGTACTTTGAGTTCTACTTGCTTGAAATCGTCGGCTAAAGGGCTGTTGGCACTACTGGCCACCCCTTGTAGAAACTGCACTGTGGCTTCCACCAGCTCATGGAAAGTGTTGAACTGGGCAACATCAGGGAGAGACGACTTGGTGTCAGCTGACAGGAGTCCACAGAAGGTAGGCTTCAGCAGCTCCTCTGCTTCGTCAAGAGGTACTTGGTCTAGTCTTCTCCGCCAGAATGACTGGGCCTGCCACATGAATGGAGAACCTTGACTCCAACGGTTATGTTCTGAAACCTGAGACGGCGTCTTGCCTCGTGTGATATCGTCAGCCGGATTTCTCTCCTTGTCCATGTAACGCCAGGCCTGGGGGTCCATGAGTTCCTGTATTTCTGTGACTCTAGAGCCTACAAATACTTTGTTCCTGCAGGAGTCTGACTGGAGCCAAGTTAAGACTTTTGTAGAATCCGACCAGTACGTGACCTCATGGATTTCCAGGGTTCTTTTCTGATGACCACGGCCAGCTGGGCACAGGTGAGTGCAGTTCAGAGATATAGTCTTGGCATTGACTGTTGTCGTTTCGGGGCCACTCTTGATCTTGCTGCAAAGGATTTCACTTGGATCCGTCCGTTGGTGTCTTCAGTACATATGTACTCGACGGCACCGTACACACGTTCTGAGGCATCACTGAAGACGTTAACACTTCTTGTGCTGGTTGGGAGATCCATGTCGGGGCCGACGTAACACCTTGGTAGTGTGACCTGAGACAGCTGTGGAAGTTACTCTAAGCAGTTTAGTCATCTCAACTTGCTCAATTTCCACATGATTTATTATAAGATTTAGTTGAGGTTTAGCGTTTGTTGAGTGTTTGCTTTCAAATACAATGCTTGTAGTTTTAGAAATATTTAGGACTAATTTATTCCTAGCTACCCATTCTGAAACTAGCTGCAACTCTATGTTGAGTGTTGCAGTCATTTCAGTGGCTGTAGTAGCTGATGTGTATAGTGTTAAGTTATCCATAGACACTCTGGCTTTACTCATACATAGACACTCTGGCTTTACTCAAAGTCAGTGGCATGTCGTTAGTAAAAAATGTAAAAAGCAAGGCGCCTAAACAGCTACCGTGGGAAATTCCTGATTCTAACTGGATTATATTTGAGAGGCTTCCACTAAAGAACACCCTCTGTGTTCTGTTAGACAAGTAACTCTTTATCCACATTATAGCAGGGGGTGTAAAGCCATAACACATAGGTTTTTCCAGCAGCAGACTGTGATCGATAATGTCAAATGCTGCACTGAAGTCTAACAAGACAGCCCCCACAATCATTTTGTCATCAATTCTCAGCCAATCATCAGTCATTTGTGTAAGTGCTGTGCTTGTTGAGTGTCCTTCCCCATAAGCATGTTGAAATTCTGTTGTCAGTTTGTTTACTGGGAAATAGCATTGTATCTGGTCAAACACAATTTTTTCAACAAGTTTACTAAGGGTTGGTAACAGGCTGATTGGTCGGCAATTTGAGCCAGTAAAGGGAGCTTTACTATTTTTGGGGAGCGGAATGACTTTAGCTTCCCTCCAGGCCTGAGGGCACATTCTCTCGAGTAGGCTTAGATTGAAGATGTGACAAATTGGAGTGGCAATATCATCTGCTGTTATCCTCAGTAATTTTCCACCCAGATTGGCATCCAGTGGCTTGTCATTGTTGATAGACAACAATCATTTTTTCAACTCTTCCACATTGACTTTACGGAATTCAAAAGTACAATTCTTGTTTTTCAAAATTTGGTCCTATATACTTGGATGTCTATTGTCAGCGTTTGTTACCGGCATGTCATCCCTAAGTTTGCTTATCTTGCCAATGAAAAAGTCATTAAAGTAGTTTGCAATCTCAGTGGGCTTTGTGATGAATGAGCCATCTGATTCAATGAATGGAGCCGAGCTGGCTTTTTTCCCCAAAATGTAATTTAAGTTGCCCCAAAGCTTTGTACTATCATTCTTTGTATAATTTATCTTTGTTTCATAATGTAGTTTATTTTTCTATTTAGTAAGTTTATTCACACTATTTCTTAATTTGCGGTACGTTTCCCAGTCAGTTGGGCTGCCAGACCTAATTGCCACACTTTTTGCCTCATCACTCACAACCATACAATTTTTCAATTCCTCATCAATCCAAGGGGATTTAACCGTTTTTAGTCATTTTCTTAATGGGTGCGTGCTTATTAGTATCTGGAATAAGTAGTTTCATAAATGCGCCAAGTGCAGTGTCTGGTTGCTCCTCATTACACACCACAGACCAGCAAATATTCTTTACATCATCAACATATGAATAACTACAAAACTTCTTGTATGATCTTTTATACACTATATTAGGGCCAGCCTTTGGAACTTTGGTTTTCCTAGATATGGCTATTATAGTGTGATCACTACATCTTATGTATTTGGATACTGCTTTAAAGCAAATATCTGAAGCGTTAGTAAAGATGTGATCAACACATGTTGATGATTTAATTCCTGTGCTGATTGTAACTACCCTGGTAGGTTGACTGACAACCTGATCCAGGTTGCAGGCACTGATTACAGTTTGAAGTTTTTTCCTGAGTGGGCAGCTTGATGATATCCAGTCAATATTTAAATCATCCAGAAAATATACTTTTCTGTTGACATTATCAAGCATTTCACACATATTATCCAGATACTGACTGTTTACACTTGGTGATCTATAGCAGCTTCCCACAAGAATGGGCATTAGGT
This sequence comes from Oncorhynchus tshawytscha, assembly GCF_018296145.1. NCBI lineage: Eukaryota > Metazoa > Chordata > Actinopteri > Salmoniformes > Salmonidae > Oncorhynchus > Oncorhynchus tshawytscha. Next base: position 53,374,755 of record NC_056440.1, on the reverse strand, counting down.
GAGGCAGATGAACCTGTAGCCATATTACTTCAACAATATTTAACATTAGATCGCCTCAAAGCTTTACAGGAATGTGGTTCTAAATATAAACTGCAACACCTCCTCTGTTGGCATTTCTGTCTTTCGGTAGATGTTATAACCATGTATTGCTACCACTGTATCATCAAAGGTATTATCTAAGTGAGTTTCAGAGATAGTCAGAACATGAATGTCATCTGTTACTGATGATGTTGAATGGGCTGGTCTCTCAGGCAGCCTCACGGTCAGATTGAGTGCTAGCCCGCATTGCAGTAATTTGCATAGCTGTTCTTTTGATGTTGGAGGTGTAACTGCAGCATAAGCTGACAAATCGATGAGCAACTGCTCGTGTCTCACAATCCATTCATTTTCTTATTATCCCTTTGTCTTTAGAAGTTCAAAACGGCGATAGAAGATGTAGGCTTTATCGATGATAGAAATAATGACAGGCATTCACATTCAGTAATCAGTCTGAGGTGTAGACAGTAGAACATCATGTATTCGAGTGTTTGAACTTGTAACCCAGCTGCAATGAACTTCTAACCTGGCTGCATGGGATGTCAGATATTCAGGTGTGGTTTATTGCATCCACTGACAGTGAAACACAAGCGACTACTTGTGGATTTAACAGCTTTAATGCAGTTCCATCTCCGACACCGACAAAACAAGAGCTATGCAGATGTCAGCTAGCGTGTAATCTAATAGAATTTAGCCCTTGACTCTGAAACAATATTATATTTTCTACACGACCTACTCCACACGTGAAAAGTGAAAGTACTATCTTTGCGTCTATATTAGGTTTTGATTTGTTAAAGTTCGTTTTTCCCCTCCCCTTTTCTCTGGCAACACTCAATATTCCTGAACGACATTTGGGACCTCAGCTGAGAACTTCATTCTGTAAATGGTCACTAGAATGCGCCGCGATCTGTTAGCTAGTTTTCTTGTAAAAAGGGTGTTTAATTTATTAGCATCATCCAATAGCCACTTTTTGAAATTACCTCCAAGAAATTCCACAAAGTTGTCAACAGTGACACTCAAATCACAGAGAACAATTAATTATGACTAGTTCCTTCCGTTTGAATATTTGAGAAAGGAACAGATCATATTCTTTTAAAAATATATATAAAACAAATATTTATTTATTATTTGATTATTTATTTATTGCAGAAAAAACAGCATACATACAAGAAGTATACAAACAGACAATGATAACATATGCTAGGGGGTACAACAAATTACAGATTATACAAAGACCTTACAAGATGCACTCTGTTACGGTTTTCTAGGTGTGAAGGATAGTCAGACCAAAATGCAGCGTGTAGATTGCGATCCATGTTTAATGAACAACGTGAAACACGAACAAACACAAAACAAAGAACGTAACGAAAACCGAAACAGCCTATACTTGTGTAACTAAATAAAGAGATTTTTTTTTTGAAAAAATAATTTATTACCATCTATACCATTCATACTTTACAAAATCATAATTCTCATTCATTCTTAATTAATTCTATTTACAAAAACATCAAACAAAAACAAACCTCAAGTCCCCTTTTAAAGAGACTCATGAGAAGCCAGAGCAGAAACCTGTCCCTATCCGTTCCCCTCACTCTCCCTACGCCTCTCTCTAGCCTAGCCCATGTCAACACAAAGTCACTCCTAACCACACCTAGCAACACCCGTGCCCTAGCCCATACTAGTCCGGCAAAGGCACAGTCCCAGAAGGCATGGCGCACAGTCTCCTCCCTGCCACAAGCAGATCTTGGACAGGTGGGGGATCGCGACAAACTATGCCGGTACATGATGGAACATACCGGCAAGCACTTGTGGAGGCTCAACCAATTCAGGTCCTTGAGCCTGTTGTCCAGGCCCCGCGCCTGCACTCCCTCCCAGACCACTGACGAGATGTCCGCTACAGGCGCAGGACTCCCTGCCTGCCTGACCTCCTCGTACAGGTGCCTGTGGTCTAAACCTACTCGGGCAACTTCAACCTCGGGGTGCGCATGCAGCCACTTGGCCAAAGTGCCACAGCAGCTGTTCCGCCCGAGGACCCGCGTTAGACCACACCATTACGCTTCTCGAATGATACGAGAAGAACACCCGCAGGAAGTAACCGGACAGGTGTATAACCAGATGAGCAAGCTCCGTCAACAAGAAAGAAACAAAAATCGCATCCAGCTTGAGGGGGAGATGTGGTACCCCCCTACCTCCCTCCCCGATGGGACAGAGCATGCGCGCCCTGGTGACCCACTCGTACCTGCCACCCCACATGAACTGAAACACAAGCCTCACTAGAGACCTTCTCAAACAAGTCGGCAATGGGTAGATGTGTGCCAAATACAAAAGAGATGGCAATACATCCACCTTTAGTACCAGGACCTTGCCCATAAAAGACAAATACCTAGCCTTCCACATTGCTAGCTTCAAATCAAATCAAAATCAAATCAAATGTATTTATATAGCCCTTCGTACATCAGCTGCTATCTCAAAGTGCTGTACAGAAACCCAGCCTAAAACCCCAAACAGCAAGCAATGCAGGTGTAGAAGCACGGTGGCTAGGAAAAACTCCCTAGAAAGGCCAAAACCTAGGAAGAAACCTAGAGAGGAACCAGGCTATGTGGGGTGGCCATTCCTCTTCTGGCTGTGCCGGGTGGAGATTATAACAGAACATGGCCAAGATGTTTAAATGTTCATAAATGACCAGCATGGTCGAATAATAAGGCAGAACAGTTGAAAATGGAGCAGCAGCACAGTCAGGTGGAAGTTGAAACTGGAGCAGCAGCATGGCCAGGTGGACTGGGGACAGCAAGGAGTCATCATGTCAGGTAGTCCTGGGGCATGGTCCTAGGGCTCAGGTCAGTTGAAACTGGAACAGCAGCATGGCCAGGTGGACTGGGGACAGCAAGGAGTCATCATGTCAGGTAGTCCTGGGGCATGGTCCTAGGGCTCAGGTCCTCCGAGAGAGAGAAAGAAAGAGAGAAGGAGAGAATTAGAGAACGCACACTTAGATTCACACAGGAAACCAAATAGGACAGGAGAAGTACTCCAGATATAACAAACTGACCCCAGCCCCCGACACATAAACTACTGCAGCATAAATACTGGAGGCTGAGACAGGAGGGGTCAGGAGACACTGTGGCCCCATCCGAGGACACCCCGGACAGGGCCAAACAGGAAGGATATAACCCCACCCACTTTGCCAAAGCACAGCCCCCACACCACTAGAGGGATATCTTCAACCACCAACTTACCATCCTGAGACAAGGCTGAGTATAGCCCACAAAGATCTCTGCCACGGCACAACCCAAGGGGGGCGCCAACCCAGACAGGATGACCACAACAGTGAATCAACCCACTCAGGTGACGCACCCCCTCCAGGGACGGCATGAGAGAGCCCCAGTAAGCCAGTGACTCAGCCCCTGTAATAGGGTTAGAGGCAGAGAATCCCAGTGGAAAGAGGGGAACCGGCCAGGCAGAGACAGCAAGGGCGGTTCGTTGCTCCAGAGCCTTTCCGTTCACCTTCCCACTCCTGGGCCAGACTACACTCAATCATATGACCCACTGAAGAGATGAGTCTTCAGTAAAGACTTAAAGGTTGAGACCGAGTTTGCGTCTCTGACATGGGTAGGCAGACCGTTCCATAAAAATGGAGCTCTATAGGAGAAAGCCCTGCCTCCAGCTGTTTGCTTAGAAATTCTAGGGACAATTAGGAGGCCTGCGTCTTGTGACCGTAGCGTACGTGTAGGTATGTACGGCAGGACCAAATCAGAGAGATAGGTAGGAGCAAGCCCATGTAATGCTTTGTAGGTTAGCAGTAAAACCTTGAAATCAGCCCTTGCTTTGACAGGAAGCCAGTGTAGAGAGGCTAGCACTGGAGTAATATGATAAAAAATTTTGGTTCTAGTCAGGATTCTAGCAGCCGTATTTAGCACTAACTGAAGTTTATTTAGTTTATTTAGCAAGGGCAATTTTGGGGCTTCACCATGTTTCATTGAAATGTACAGCTGTGTGTCATCCACATAGCAGTGAAAGTTTACATTATGTTTTCGAATAACATCTCCAAGAGGTAAAATATATAGTGAAAACAAATAGTGGTCCTAAATAGTGGACCAATTTGGGTTTCCAATCTCTCCAAAAGAATGTGGTGATCGATGGTATCAAAAGCAGCACTAAGGTCTAGGAGCACGAGGACAGATGCAGAGCCTCGGTCCGATGCCATTAAAATGTAATTTACCACCTTCACAAGTGCCGTCTCAGTGCTATGATGGGGTCTAAAACCAGAATGAAGCATTTCGTATACATTGTTTGTCTTCAGGAAGGCAGTGAGTTGCTGAGCAACAGCCTTCTCTAAAATTTTTGAGAGGAATGGAAGATTCGATATAGGCCGATAGTTTTTTATATTTTCTGGGTCAAGGTTTGGCTTTTTCAAGAGAGGCTTTATTACTGCCACTTTTAGTGAGTTTGGTACACATCCAGTGGATAGAGAGCCGTTTATTATGTTCAACATAGGAGGGCCAAGCACAGGAAGCAGCTCTTTCAGTAGTTTAGTTGGAATAGGGTCCAGTATGCAGCTTGAAGGTTTAGAGGCCATGATTATTTTCATCATTGTGTCAAGAGATATAGTACTAAAACACTTGAGCGTCTCTCTTGATCCTAGGTCCTGGCAGAGTTGTGCAGACTCAGGACAACTGAGGTTTGGAGGAATACGCAGGTTTAAAGAGGAGTCCGTAATTTGTTTTCTAATAATCATAATCTTTTCCTCAAAGAAGTTCATGAATTTATCACTGCTAAAGTGAAAGTCATCCTCTCTTGGGGAATGCTGCTTTTTAGTTAGCTTTGCAACAGTATCAAAACGGAATTTCGGATTGTTCTTATTTTCCTCAATTAAGTTAGAAAAATAGGATGATCGAGCAGCAGTAAGGGCTCTTCGGTTCTGCACGGTACCGTCCTTTCAAGCTAGTCGGAAGACTTCCAGTTTGGTGTGGCGCCATTTCCGTTCCAATTTTCTGGAAGCTTGCTTCAGAGCTCGGGTATTTTCTGTGTCCCAGGGAGCTAGTTTCTTATGAGAATTTTTTTTAGTTTTTAGGGGTGCAACTGCATCTAGGGTATTGCGCAAGGTTAAATTGAGATCCTCAGTTAGGTGGTTAACTGATTTTTGTCCTCTGCCATCCTTGGGTAGGCAGAGGGAGTCTGGAAGGGCATCAAGGAATCTTTGTGTTGTCTGTGAATTTATAGCACGACTTTTGATGTTCCTTGGTTGGGGTCTGAGCAGATTATTTGTTGCAATTGCAAACGTAATAAAATGGTGGTCCGATAGTCCAGGATTATGAGGAAAAACTTCTGTACCACTGCGATACCCATGTTCCAGTTCAGCGTCGCTGAGCCAGAGGTCTCAAAATGGACCCCGAGAATCCTCAGGGCCCCCTCACAGAGAGATAACCCCCCGGGCACATCCGTCCATCTTCCGAAATACTTAACGGAAGACTTTGCATGATTCAGAACCGCCCCCGACGCTTGGGTGAAATCCCCAATGATGGCAAGAGACCTTGTAAGGCACGAGTCCTTGCACAACAGCAAGGAAGTGTCGTCGGCGTACTGCGTCATCTTAACACGCAGCCCACTGCTCCCAGGGATCAACAAGCCCTCCACCCCTGTGTCTGCCCTAATGGCAGCCCCCAGAGGCTCCATGTACAGAACGAAGAGGAGAGCCGAGAGTGGGAATCCCTGCCTGACCCCAGACGAGAGGTCAAAAACGTCACCTAAGTGACTATTTACACTAACTCGACACCCCGCTCCGACATATAATGTACGAATCCATCCTATAAACTTCTCCCCAAATCCTAATCTACCTAACACCCTGAATAGAAAAGATCTATTCACGCGATCAAAAGCTTTCGCCTGATCTAGCGCTGCTACCATTAAAGGCAGCCCTCTATCTTCAACCCAAGCGATGGAATCCCTGATCTACTGTAGGTTCCATCTTATAGAGCGGCCCTCTACCCCGCATGTCTGATCCTCGTGGACGACGTAGGGAAGGGCTGTGCGCAACCGGTCTGCTAAAACCTTTGCAAGAATCTTGTAATCTACGCACAGCATGGTCAATGGCCGCCAGTTGCCAAGGTCAGTTGCTTCCCCCTTCTTATAAAGAAGTGACAGCACACCAACAGCCATTGATCCCCCCGGGACCTCCATCTCAAGGATGGCCTTCAAGACTTTGAGAACCACTAGTCCAAGTATACCCCAAAACTTGAGGTTAAACTCAGCCGGCAGCCCATCCATCCCAGGCACCTTCCCTTTTCCCATCCTCCTAAGAGCGCTCTCAACCTCTTCTAGTGAGATCTGGGCCTCCATCACGTCTCTAATATCCTCTAGCAACCGCCGGGACAAGTGTTCTAAAAACACGTTTCCCTGCTCTACATCTATTTCCCTTTCCTTAAATAAACCTTGGAAATGATCAGTTGTCACCCTGACCATTTCCTCTGGTTTACTTACTATACTACCATTTTCTTCCCTAACTCCATGCATTACCTTCCTACTCTGCCTGGCCCTAACCGACTTAAAGAACATAGCGGAACAAGTCTCATTATGTTCTAGAAAGCCACTATGCGCACGCTCCAGGAAAGCCCGAGCCTTCTGCTCCTGCAGCTCCCTGAGCTGCGCCTTTAGGGCTGCGAATCTCTCCCAGTCAATCGACCCGCCGAGGTTGCCTGCCTCGTACTTGAGTTCAATTAACCTTTGGCTACGATCCACCTCCCTCCTTTCCTCCCTTTTTTTCCTTCTATAATATCCTATTATAAAAGCCCTAATCCTCACCTTAACTAAATCCCACCACTCTAACACCCCCTCGCACATGGACCGGAGGCCGTCAAGCCTCCGAAAGAAACAAAAAAATGCGTCAACGAAAGCCTGCTCCTCCAGTATATCCCGATCTAACTTCCAGTACCCCCTACCGAAGAGGCAGACTGGCGACCCTACCTGCAGGAACACCCCGTCGTGATCTGTGAAGAAAACAGACACCAGCCGCCCAGACAACTGACCCAAAGACCTGGATACAAAAATGTAGTCGAGCCTCCGCGCAACCCCCCTGGAGTTGCGCCATGTAGGACTGACCATTGCCGGAGTAGTGTGCAGGCCACCATCAACCAGACCATGGCAAGCCATTAGCCCAGTGATGGCGCCTGCACTGCTATCACCACCTACCCCTAAATCTATATTAAAATCCCCTCCTATCACCAAGTGCCTGTTTGTAACACACAGGGGCGCCAGACAGTCCACCATCTCCCTCCTGTCTGCCGCCACCTGTGGCCCATACACCCCAATTAACCTATATCTAGCTTCTCTATACTTTACATCTATCCCCAATACTCTACCCTGCATTATAACAAAAGTGCTCTCTACCTTAACCTCTCTATTCCCACACAGAATCCCTACTCCTGTTGAGTGCACCCCTCCTATGCCCCAAAAAGATTCCCCCTTATCCCACTCCCTCCTAAATCTACACACATCCCCACCATCCCTCAGGTGAACCTCCTGTAAAAAACAGAAATCAAACCCCACACCCTCTAAATAACAAAAAACCGCCCTCCTTTTAACATTATCCCTTAACCCCCTAACATTTAGACTAAAAAAAGAAACAGAAATATTCATTTAATTATTTACAACAAATAAACCCCAAAAACCAAAGAAAAACCAGGAGACTCACCCGATGCTCCCCTGGTCCATCTCCACCGGCGGGGACGTCCTCTCCACTCCTGACACCCCCCGTCCTCCTCCATCTCTCCAACCCAGGATGCAGGCAGTGTGTTAGGCAGGGTGCCCTGCACCCTGGGTTTCTCACCACCACCCACCCTCCCCCCTCCCTGTTTGCCTAGGGGCCGTATGTAGGGGACCCCAACTCCTCACAGGAGTTGGGATCCCTCTAGCACACCGCCCACAGACCCCTCACTGGAGTCATCCCCCACTAGGATGTAAGGGGCTGAGGCAAACAGGGAGGCCAATGTAGGGAGGCCAATCTTCCACTCCTTCTCGCACCACTGTCCCACTCTCCCTCTTCTCCGCTCCTTCCCGTTCTTTGCCTTCTTTTTCTTCTCTCCTTCATTTTTCCTTCTTTCCATCTTCACTCCTCTTTCTTCTCGCCTCTTCCTTCTTCCCATCCTCTTCTCTTGCCGTCTTTTCCCCTGTGCCATCCGTACAATCCGCACACGTCCTTTCTTTCCTCCCCCCATCCCCCGCTCCCCCCCCAGCTGCAGACGCGTATGACCTGTGACCAGCCGGGCAATCACGCCACAGGTGTGCTCTCGAGCCACACCCGTGGCAAGCCTTGGGCTCGTCACATTCCTTGGCCTCGTGCTCTTCCGACCCACAAAAACAACATTTCTTGGAGCTGCACGTAGGCCATACAACGCCTGCAGAACGGGGGCTGACGGGCATAATACAGCGTCCCCCTGTCAGCCCCCAGGGAGAACATCGCCGGAGGATGGAGGTAGCCATCCACACTCTTCGGGGACTCCCTGAGTAACGCCTGGAAACCTCTTCTCCCGTTCCAGAAACCCAGGGAGTCCCTGAGGTACCTCGCTGAGGAGACATTGTCCATGTACCTCCCCAGAAAGGCCCTCACCTCTTCATCCTTCACGTGCGGATTGTACATGGTTACAGTGACCACCCTGAAGCTGTTCCTTGCCAGGCTGGTCACCGTGTAATGGCACAGGGGTTTTGCTCCTTTTCCTTCTCTCACCTTCTTCATAACTTCGTTGTGTTTTTCTTCCACTTGTAACGTCACATCATATCCTTTCTCGATGGGATTCCCTTGAAGGCATAGTACATCTTTTACTTCCAGCTGTAGGCATCCCATCAGAACATTTCTCCCGAAGGTCTCTCTCCCCCAGGGCTCCTTCTCCTTATCTGTCCAAGAGAACCTCACGGTATTAACCAGACCAATCCCAGGTACCCCTATGTGGGGATTTTTCTGTGCCATCTTCACAAAAAAAGCTCTCTTTTACACAGAAGCCAATAGAAATGAAAAATGAAAAATCTGATAAAAATCTGATTTTTAGAATGGAAAAACTCCCTCCTATCCTACCTTCGACCTGAAATGAATACATCTTCTTTAATAAGACGAAGAACATATACTAGAACAATACTTATGTAAATAAACAAAGAGATAGGAACAACGACACGAAGGACAATCACCCACGACAAACTCAAAGAATATGGCTGCCTAAATATGGTTCCCAATCAGAGACAACGATAAACACCTGCCTCTGATTGAGAACCACTCCAGACAGCCATAGACTTTGCTAGATAACCCCACTAGCTACAATCCCAATACATACACACCAAAACCCCAAGACAAAACACACCACAATACAAAAACCCCATGCCACACCCTGGCCTGACCCAATACATGAAGAAAAACACAAAATACTTAGACCAGGGCGTGACACACACATATTGATTGTTTAAACAGCTTTCTTGTTAGAATGTAGAATGGTCTTAATGTACTTCTCAAATTCCTTATAGAAAACAAGGAAGAGTGTTTTTTTTATTAGTGAATTTACCTTTAGGAATATGACATTTTGCCATAAGCACAATTAGATATGAGGTAAAATTGTTTTCTTTATACTTATTACAGTTAAGGAAACTGAGCAGTACATTCTCCCATAATAAACAAAAGTCCTCAAGAATATGAACAATTATAAAACTATGAATATCTTTCCATAATTTCTTTACATGTAGACAATTGCAAAATATTGTGCATGCAATACTGTTTCTGGATGCTCAACACAAAAAGTACAGCTAATGTTAATGTATTTTCTGAGTTTCTTCAGGTAATGATTCGCAGGGTAATACTTATGGATCATTCTGAAAGAGACCTATTTGACCTTGTTAACAAGCAGGTATTTTTGTGTGGTAATAACCAGACTTCTTTCCAACAGATATTATTGACAAATGTATTCCAGTAAGTTGTGACATAAGGAATGGATACAATATCCTGTTGAAATAAAGCACGTATAGATCTGTTGTTCTGAGGGAGCAAGGAGAAACACATTCTTCCAATTGGAGAGTCAACTGGATTAAGCGAGGGTAGGTCAAGAAGGTGAGGTCTGGTTACATCTATAAACAACATGAGACTTCCAGATGGAATAGCGTCAAAGCTATTTGATGGAACAAAGTATTTTAAATGATTTTTACTTCAGTACTTTACACCACTGGGTTTTTAAACTTTCTGATGAATTACATGTTCACCCATGAATGGTTTTCCAATTGTGCAGACCTCACTACCCTCTGGAGAGCCTTACGGTTGTGGGCGGAGCAGTTGCTGTACCAGGCGGTGATAAAGCCCAACAGGATGCTCTCGATTGTGCATCTGTAGAAGTTTGTGAGTGCTTTTGGTGACAAGCCAAATTTCTTCAGCCTCCTGAGGTTGAAGAGGCGCTGCTGCACCTTCTTCACGACGCTGTCTGTGTGGGTGGACCAATTCAGTTTGTCCGTGATGTGTACGCCGAGGAACTTAAAACTTACTACCCTCTCCACTACTGTCCCATCGATGTGGATAGGGGGGTGCTCCCTCTGCTGTTTCCTGAAGTCCACAATCATCTCCTTTGTTTTGTTGACGTTGAGTGTGAGGTTATTTTCCTGACACCACAATCCGAGGGCCATCACCTCCTCCCTGTAGGCCGCCTCGTCGTTGTTGGTAATCAAGCCTACCACTGTAGTGTTGTCCGCAAACTTGATGATTGAGTTGGAAGCGTGCATGGCCACGCAGTCGTGGGTGAACAGGGAGTACAGGAGATGGCTCAGAACGCACTCTTGTGGGGCCAGTGTTGAGGATCAGCGAGGTGGAGATGTTGTTACCCACCCTCACCACCTGGGGGCAGCCCATCAGGAAGTCCAGTACCCAGTTGCACAGGGCGGGGTCGAGACCCAGGGTCTCGAGCTTGATGACGAGTTTGGAGGGTACTATGGTGTTAAATGCTGAGCTGTAGTCGATGAACAGCATTCTCACATAGGTATTCCTCTTGTCCAGATGGGTTAGTGTGCAGTGTGGTTGAGATTGCATCGTCTGTGGACCTATTTGGGAATTAAAGCAAATTGGAGTGGGTCTAGAGTGGAGGTGATATGGTCCTTGACTAGTCTCTCAAAGCACTTCATGATGACCGAAGTGAGTGCTACGGGGCGGTAGTCGTTTAGCTCAGTTACCTTAGCCCTCTTGGGAACAGGGACAATGTTGGCCCTCTTGAAGCATGTGGGAACAGCAGTCTGGGATAAGGATTGATTGAATATGTCCGTAAACACACCAGCCAGCTGGTCTGCACATGCTCTGAGGGCGCGGCTGGGGATACCTTCTGGAACTGCAGCCTTGTGAGGGTTAACACGTTTAAATGTTTTACTCACGTCGGTTGCGGGCCGTGTCAGTGGTACTGTATTGTCCTCAAAGCGGGCAAAAAAGTTGTTTAGTCTGACTGGGAGCAAGACATCCTGGTCTGAGACGGGGCTGGTTTTCTTTTTGTAATACGTGATTGACTGTAGACCCTGCCACATACCTCTTGTGTCTGAGCCAGTGAATTGTGACTCTATTTTGTCTCTATTTTTTTTTTTAGCTTTATTTAACTAGGCAAGTCAGAACAAATTCTTATTTTCAATGTGTGGGTTAACTGCCTGTTCAGGGGCAGAACGACAGATTAGTACCTTGTCAGCTCGGGGGTTTGAACTTGCAACCTATACAGACGCTGAGCTTGTTTGATTGCCTTGCGGAGGGAATAGCTACACTGTTTGTATTCGGTCATGTTTCCGGTCACCTTTCTCTGGTTAAAAGCAGTGGTTCGAGCTTTCTAATGAACTCGCTCACCGAATCAGCATATTCGTCAATGTTGTTGTTTGACGCAATGCGGAACATATCCCAGTCCACGTGACCGAAGCAGTCTTGAAGCATGGAATCAGATTTGTACGATGAACAGACCAGAGCGCGGGAGCTTCTTGTTTTAGTTTCTGTCTGTAGGCAGGGAGCAACAAAATGGAGTCATGGTCAGCTTTTCCGAAAGGAGGGCGGAGGAGAGCCTTATATGCGCCGCAGAAGTTAGAATAGCAATGATCCAAGGTTTTACCAGCCCTGGTTGTGCAATCGATATGCTGATACAATTTAGGGAGTCTTGTTTTCAGATTAGCCTTGTTAAAATCCCCAGCTACAATGAATCTCAGGATATGTGGTTTACAGTTTGCAAAGAGTCAAATAATGTTCGACCAGGGCCATCAATGTGTCTGCTTGGGGGGGGGGATTATATACGGCTGTGATTATAATCGAAGAGAATTCCCTTGGTAGATAATGGTGTCGACATTTGATTGTGAGGAATTCTAAATCAGGTGAACAGAAGGACTTGAGTTCCTGTATGTTGTTGTGATCATACCACGTCTCGTTAATCATAAGGCATACGCCCCCGGCCCCTCTTCTCACCAGAAAGATGTTTGTTTCTGTCGGCGCGATGCGTGAAGAAACCAGCTGGCTGCACCAATTCCGTTAGCGTCTCTCGAGTGAGCCATGTTTCCGTGAAGCAAAGAACGTTACAGTCTCTGATATCCCTCTGGAATGCTACCCTGGCTCTGATTTCATCAATCCTGTTGTCAAGAGACTGGACATTGGCGAGTAGTATGCTAGGGAGTGGTGCGCGATGTGCCCGTCTCCGGAGCCTGACCAGAAGACCGCTTCGTTTCCCTCTTTTACAACTTCGTTGTTTTGGGTCGCAGGCTGGGATCCATTCTGTTGTCCTGGGTGGAAGGCAGAACACAGGATCCGCTTCGGGAAAGTCATATTCCTGGTCGTACTGATGGTGAGTTGACGTTGCTCTTATATTCAGTAGTTCTTTCCGACTGTATTTAATGAAACCTAAGATTACCTGGGGTACCAATGTAAGAAATAACACGTAAAAAAACAAAATACTGCATAGTTTCCTAGGAACGCGAAGCGAGGCGGCCATCTCTGTCGGAGCTGGAAGTGAACCTTGTTGTTTGTTGGTGTGTTTGTTGGTGATGTGGACACCAAGGAACTTGAAACTCTCAACCCGCTCCGCTTCAGTCCTGTTGATGTGAATGGCGGCATGTTCGACCCTCCTTTCCTCTAGTTCACGATCAGCTCCTTTGTCTTACAGGTGACAGTTTTGATACTCATCACTGTATCGTGTATAAAAAGGTTGGCTGCACTTCACTAAAGACCCAAAGACCCTTTTGTTAACAAGGCTCTACTTCATAAATTTCCATCTTATCTAACTTTGCTGTTGAAGTATACACACCTGAGTTGCCTGTTGCCTGTTCACAGGATTGGTTAACGCTTGAGGTTCCTAGGGTCTCCACTGAGCTAGGTAAACCTCCTTTTTAGTTTTAATGCACCGTATTGCTGGAACAAAATTCTAAATACATTTCATCTTGATGTTCTGGTGCCGTTCAGGCAACTTAAAATATTGATTGAGGATTTATTTGTGGATGAATGTAACTGTTTTTTTTTCTGGGTGATTTGTGATTTTTTTTTTGCTTACCATGGCTGTTTTTGTATTCTAATGTATCCAGTACCTGTCCAAAATTTTAGAACATCTACTCATTTTTTATTTTTACAATTTTCTACAATGCAGAATAATAGTGAAGATACCAAAACTATGAAATAAAACTTATGGAATCATCTAGTAACCAAAAAAGTGTTAAACAAATCAAGATAGGCCTCAGGCACCCCCATCTGGCGTTGTGTAGAGCACCTATTGTGCTCCTGTGGAATTGTTCCACAGCTGCTTTCACTTTGTCCCCAGTGGGCTTCATGACCTTCAGAGCGTCTCTTACAATCAGGTTGATTGTGTGGGCAGGACATGGATGATGGGCCCATTTTAAGATTTTCATGGCTTTGGTTATGTTATGGCTTTGGTTCATGGCTTTGGTTATGTGCATTGTCGCTAACACAACAGACCACTTTTCCATCTACTTGCCATTCCCTGGCCACTCTCAACAGTTCCTCTGCCAAGTTCTCTTAGGTGTGTCTGTCGCTGAACTCAAAGCAGTCCAGAAGACAGCTAGACATCAAAAACATCTTCAATGAAGTGACATGTAACCGAAATGTAAGAAGAAGTTACCCTTGACGTCCAGCAGTCAGTGGTAAGGCAAACTGCAGTAGCTTTTTGGACTCTTTCCCGCACTGATGCCCATGTGCTCTCGTACAGTTGTGGAATAAGTGATTTTGAAAGGGTTTTCCTGCTTAAAATTGTGTACATTGGATTTAGATTATTGCTATAATTTCTAAAACCTCTGTCCTCCACTATCGAATACAGCTGGAAATCGGTGGCAATCATTTTAGCCAATGCAATATCAATTTGGCCTTGTTTTGCTACAGACATAGACTTTGGCATAAACTGATCCATAGAAGACTGCGTTACTGTGGTTCGCAGAGTAGATCTACTTGACTGAGTGGATTACATCTCCACGTGTGGAAGTGCTGGCTCCACCACATTCACTAGCAGGCCCGCCAATTTCTCGAAACTCCGCTACAGCTAGCTTCACAGTTGGGTGCACAGTTCGCATATGCCGGTGTGTGTTGTGCGTAGAACCCTCTTTATATGAGAATTTGTGCTCTAACACTGTGCTCTAACATGGTCTACATTATTAAAATGCATCCAAATGCTACTGTGCTTCCGACTCATTTTCCAGCTGCTGTTTTCCCAGCTGTCCTTCCTCTCTCTCCTCGGCTACTAAGTGTGTGACTGTGAGTGAGTTGGCTCGGCCCTCCATCACGCATCTCTAGTTCTTCGGTTGACACTGCATGTCTGATTTGCAGGAACAACAGGTGAGGCTGTTAGCCTGAGCAGATAGACAGAACAAATGTATGTGCGCTTGAGCATTTAGGTCTATATTATTATTATTATTATATATAATTTTTTTCGTCCTTTGAATTAGTTAATTATATTCATTTAAATATTTGGAATATTCATATCTTATTTTTAAAAATGTTTTTAAAAATAGATTTGGCTCTTCTGATATACGAGCCAGCGCCCAACGTTCACCTATAAGAGCCAGCTCTTAGAGCCGACTCGTTCGTGAACGACCCATCACTAACATTAACATTATGCCTTCTAGTTGCAGTTGCTGTACTCATAATATACAGGAGAATGATCGCCTTATGGCGAGGAAAGCTCTGCTGCAAGCCCAGCTTCAGACGCAATCGTTAGGAAAGGGTAATTTAAGTGTTGGGAATGTTGAAAACGCACCTGTGCCAACAGTAAATACCGATAGTAGTATAAATCCCCTCGCACAGTCCCCACAGCCAGACAATTTTCTCATGGCTTCAGGAGGGAAATGCTGTAGGAATGCTCAACCGGTGTCGCTCATTCAGCCGACAGAAACATTCAACCGGTTCTCCCCATTAAGCAACGAGTCGGAGTCAGAGGCCGAGCCTTCTCTGGTCTCTCCTCCCTTTATGGGGTCTGAGACGCCGAAGCCTCCCACCATTAGCTCGGACAAATTGAAAAACACTAGTCATTGGCGACTCCATTACCCGCAGTATTAGACTTAAAACGAATCATCCAGCGATCATACACTGTTTACCAGGGGGCAGGGCTAAAGATGTTAAGGCTAATCTGAAGATGGTGCTGTGCTGGCTAAGGCTAAAACTGGCAAGTATAGGGATATTGTTATCCATGTCGGAACCAACGATGTTAGGATGAAACAGTCAGAGGTCACCAAGCGCAACATAGCTTCAGCGTGTAAATCAGCTAGATAGATGTGTCGGCATCAAGTAATTGTCTCTGTCCCCCTCCCAGTTAGGGTGAGTGATGAGCTCTACCTCAGAGTCTCACAACTCAATCGCTGGTTGAAAACTGTTTTCTGCCCTTCACAAAAGATAGAATTTGTAGATAATTGGCCCTCTTTCTGGGACTCACCCACAAACAGGACCAAGCCTGACCTGCTGAGGAGTGATGGACTCCATCCTAGTTGGAGGGGATGCTCTCATCTTAACTGTGACCATAGACAGGGCTCTAACTCCCCTAGCTACACAATGAGATAGGGTACAGGCCAGGCAGCAGGCTGTTAGCCAGCCTGCCAGCTTAGTGGAGTCTGCCACTAGCACAGTCAGCGTAGTCAGCTCAGCTATCCCCATTGAGACATTGTCTGTGCCTCGATCTAGGTTGGGCAAAACAACATGGCGGTGTTCGCCTTAGCAATCTCACTGAGATCTGACTGAAACATGGCTTAAGGATGATGAATTTACTGTGTTAAATGAGGCCTCACCTCCTGGTTACACTAGTGACCATATCCCGCTCGCATCCCGCAAAGGCGGAGGTGTTGCTAATATTCATGATATCAAATTTCAATGTACACAAAAAAAGACTGCGTTTTCATCTTTTGAGCTTCTAGTCATGAAATCTATACAGCCTACTCAACCACTTTTTATAGCTACTGTTTTATACAGGCCTCCTGGACCATTTACAGCATTCTTCACTGAGTTCCCTGAATTGCTTTCAGACCTTGTAGTCATGGCAGATAATATTCACATTTTTGGTGACTTTAATATTCACATGGAAAAGTCCACAGACCCACTCCAAAGGTTTTTCGGAGCCATCATCGATCGGCTCAGTGGTTTTGTCCAACATGTCTCAGGACCTATTCACTGCCACAGTCATACTCTGGACCTATTTTTGTCCAGTGGAATAAATGTTGTGGATCTCAATGTTTTTCCTTATAATCCTGGACTATCGGACCACCATCTTATTCCGTTTGCAATCGCAACAAATAATCTGCTCAGACCCCAACCAAGGATCAACAAAACCCAAAGACTCCTAGATGCCCTTCCAGACTCCCTCCACCTACCCAAGAACGTCAGAGTACAAAAATCAGTTAATATTGAAGAGCCCTCACTGCTGCTTGATCATCCTATCTTTCCAACTTAATTGAGGAAAATAAGAACAATCCAACATTTATTTTTGATACTGTCGCAAAGTTAACTAAAAAGCAACATTCCCCAAGAGAGGATGGCTTTCACATCAGCAGTGATGAATTCATGAACAACTTTGACAAAAAGATCATGATCATTAGAAAGCGAATTACGGACTCCTCTTTAAATCTGCGTATTCCTCCAAAGTGCAGTTGTCCTGAGTCTGCACAACACTGCCAGGACCTAGGATCAAGGGAGACACTCAAGTGTTTTAGTACTATATCTCTTGACACACTGATGAAAATAGTCATGGCCTCTAAACCTTCAAGCTGCATACTGGACCCTACTCCAACTAAACTACTGAAAGAGCTGCTTCCTGTGCTTGGCCCTCCTATGTTGAACATAATAAACATCTCTCTATACACTGGATGTGTACCAAACTCACTAAAAGTGGCAGTAATAAAGCCTCTCTTGAAAAAGCCAAAACTTGACCCAGAAAATATAAAAACTGTCGACCTATATCTAATCTCCCATTCCCTCAAAAAAATGTAAACAAATGTTGCGCAGCAACTCACTGCCTTCCTGAAGACAAACAATGCATACGAAATGCTTCAGTCTGGTTTAAGATCTCATCATAGCACTGAGAATGCACTCGTGAAGGTGGTAAATGACCTTTTAATGGAGTCAGACCGAGGCTCTGCATCTGTCCTCGTGCTCCTAGACCTTAATGTTGCTTTCGATTCCATCGATCACTACATTATTTTGGAGAGATTGGAAACCCAAATTGGTCTACATGGACAAGTTCTGGCCTGTTTTAGATCTTATCTGTCGGAAAGATATGAGTTTGTCTCTGTAGATGGTTTGTCCTCTGACAAATCAACTGTAAATGTTGGCGTTCCTCAAGGCTCCGTTTTAGGACCACTATAGTTTTCACTATATATTTTACCTCTTGGGGATGTCATTCGAAAACATTAACTTTCACTGCTATGTGGATGATACACAGCTGTACATTTCTATGGAACATGGTGAAGTCCAAAATTGCCCTCCCTGGAAGCCTGTTTTTCAGACATAAGGAAGTGGATGGCGGCAAATGTTCTACTTTTAAACTTGGACAAAACAGAGATGCTAGTTCTAGGACCCAAGAAACAAAGATATCTTCTCTTGAATCTGACAATTAATCTTGATGGTTGTACAGTTGTCTCAAATAAAACTGTGAAGGACCTCTGCGTTACTCTGGAGCCTGATCTCTCTTTTGACGAACATATCAAGACTGTTTCAAGGACTGCTTTTTTCCACCTACATAACATTGCAAAAATCAGAAACTTTCTGTCCAAAAACTATGCAGAAAAATGAATCCATGCTTTTGTCACTTTTAGATTAAACGACTGCAGTGTTCTACTTTCGGCTACCCGGAAAAGGACGCAATAAAAAAATCTTGACTAGAACCAAAAAATGTGATCATATTACTCCAGTGCTAGCTTCTCTACACTGGCTTCCTGTTAAGGCTAGGGCTGATTTCAAGGTTTTATACAGCTAACCTACAAAGCATTACATAGGCTTGCTCCTACCTATCTTTCTGATTTGGTCCTGCCATACATACCTATTACACGTACAAGACGCATGCCTCCTTACTGTCACTTGAATTTCTAAGCAAACAGCTGGAGGCAGTGCTTTCTCCTATGGAGCTCCATTTTTATGGAATGGTCTGCCTATCCATGTGAGATACGCAGACTTGGTCTCGGTTCCTCTCTAGGTTTCTTCCTAGGTTCCGGCCTTTCCAGGGAGTTTTTCCTAGACACCTGCATTGCTTGCTGTTTGGGGTTTTAGGCTGGGTTTCTGTACAGCACTTTGTGACATCAGCTGATGTAAGAAGTGCTTTATAAATACATTTGATTGATTGATTGATTGATGTGGCATTGGTTTCAAATACTTAAAACCTCAAATCAACTATAAATTGTAAAAATTCATATACAACATTGATTTAATGAGTAAAACTAAAATATTGTCCTATGTACATTGTATAATTTATTGACAGTCCCTGATTAGCCCCATAGAGTGATCCAACATCGAACCATCTATGCCACGGTCACACTCTGGCTGATGCTTATTCAACAAAGTTGGCTAGCTTGCTAGCTACTTCCAGGCACGTGAGAGTACTCAAAATTGTATATTTAAAAAAAGTGAGGCATTAAAAGAAGAACACAAGGGGTTTGCTTTTTATATACTTTTTCTAGTAGGAATTTAATCAAGAACAACATTGTTTACAAGTTTACACTTTCTTTTTCTTTAATCAATCTCATGGATTTAAATAAGTTCACGTGGAGTAATTCAGTCCATGGAAACATTGTGCGGACGCGAATGTTCCGTTTGCATGGTGGATTTTAGCGTTGTGACTTTTTGTATCACTGCAGAGCCTCCTGCAGTTGGATGAAGTTGCACTGTGACGCTGATCTGTGTTCAGTTTCGTGTTTTCCACGTTTAATGATTAAGAGCAGCTTCTCCCCGAAGCAAGTTTCTCTCTTGTTGAGGTGATGGGACATGTGACTGTTAAAACGGTTAATGCAATAACACATAAAGAAACAATAGAAATGTATAGCTTTCTCACACCGTTGACTAAAAATGCTCAGGTCTTAAGGTATGGAATGGAGAATTATTATTATTATTCACATAGTCTTACTCTTTTTACAGAATCCTCACCTTACACAATATTTACAGCAAAATAGAACACACCCAAACAAAATAAGTAATAGTAGTCATGAAAACATGGCTAATGAAGATTATAATGATGATAAAAAACAAACAAATCTCATCATAATTTCAGTGTGTAACAACATTTACACACTGACTTAGAAATAGTTTTACAGTAGTCATTCAATAACTAACCAATCAAAAGGACTATCTTACAATCTTGGGGGCCATATTTGAACATAAGCAACCGGTTAAATTTATGCTTAAAATGCATATCAGCCAATTCAAATCGTAGATGTACTTGCACGTGACATAACGCTAAAATGTAGCTTGTCCCATTAGATGACATGGCACATGTTAGCCCTATGTTATTAACCTCACCAGTTGGCAGTGATTATACCCTGGAACTACTTTTTCATCTGCCTATCAAAGATCTTAGACTTTATATCCACCAACTCAACGGCATTTCTTGAAATAGGTCAACCCTGCCGCTAGAGGGATATTTTAAACCTACAAATTCAAGGTTTACTTTTACTCCGTAAAACAAAATGTCATGTGTCAATATTGCATTGATGCATCCTTGACTAGGCTACTAGCTACTACTAACATTCAGATGACTTTGTCAAATAAAATCTATCTATTTAAAAATGACTGAAGACAGAAACAGATCATTTGTTTCCATTTCAACATATTTATTATTGAAACCAAAGTGCTGTAACATATATAAATTAAAGCAAATAGCTTAGTACACACAAACATTTCATATGTTCAAATCAAAAGGCTAATGCACAGAAAAAGTCAGGTGCTTCACAAATTCAGAACCGCTGGACAGCAACATAATAAACTAAAGCACTGATCATTGGGAATGAGATCAGAATGACTGCTAAGGCTTGATCCATTCATTTAAATAGGTAGCCTACGAAACAAAAACAAATCAAAGGGCCTGATTAACATGAAATCAATAACCCAGCTACATCTCGAGTCGCCGATGCCGACACATACAGAAATCAAAAGATGATTTAGTATTTCGTTTAGAAGCTCTGACAAAGGCCAAGAAGTCGAGAAACACTTTTCAGTGAGAAAACAGAACCACTTTGGGCAACAACTTTCTTTAAAAAAAATCTGTGTCCTACGATGCAATAGTCATGATAATTTAAAGGAGAACCAAAACTACTTAGCCTGCATTTGAACACCACCTCAAAAGCTTTGGGCATCTTCCCAATAAAGTCACCTAGTATTGGTACTTGAAGGGAACTAGGGACTATCACTCGAAGCCCACCTCTTCCAATGCATTATGGAAAAGTGTGCATCGAATTCTACTACAGTAGACGAAGAGCTAAAATGAGTATAACATCCTGGAATTTAGAAAATACTCAATTAAAAAAAAATCTCTCTTATTAAACATTCTATTTTCACATACTGACAATGTGTCATGCTTAACTGTGTCGCTATTTGTTCATTTCGGTAGCGCATCCCCATATCTAATTGAACTGTTCTTGTCAAAGCTGGAATGAGTAAGACATCTGTGCATTTAAAGTAAACTTGATTTTTTAAAATGACGCTTACTATTAAATGGCCACTCAAACGGCCTACTAAACAACTGAGACATAAAAGTTCCATAGACATGTGACTAATAGAAATGGAATAATGTGTCCATGAACAAAGGGGGGTCAAAATCAAAGTAACAGTCAGTATCTGGTGTGGCCACCAGCTGCATTAAGTACTGCAGTGCATTTCCTCCTCATGGACTGCACCAGATTTGCCAGTTCTTGCTGTGAGATGTTACCCCATTCTTTCACAAAGACACCTACAAGTTCCCGGACATTTCTGGGGGGAATGGCCCGAGCCCTCACCCTCCGATCCAACAGGTCCCAGATATTCTCAATGGAATTGAGATCCAGGCTCTTCGCTGGCCATGGCAGAACACTGATATTCCTGTCTTACAGGAAATCACGCACAGAATGAGCAGTACAGCTGGTGGCATTGTCATGCTGGAGGTTCATGTGAGGATGAACCTGCAGGAAGGGTACCACAGGAGGGAGGAGGATGTCTTCCCTGTAACGCACAGCATTGAGATTGCCTGCAATGACAACAAACTCAGTCCGATAATGCTGTGACACACCGCCCCAGACCTTGATGGACCATCCACCTCCCGCTCCAGAGTACAGGCCTCGGTGTAACGCTCATTCCTTCGACGATACACGAGTCCAACCATCACCCCTGGTGAGACAATACCACGACTCGTCAGTGAAGAGCACTTTTTGCCAGTCCTGTCTGGTCCAGCGATGGTGGGTTTGTGCCCATAGGCAACGTTGTTGCCAGTGATGTCTGGTGAGGACCTGCCTTACAACAGGCCCACAAGCCCTCAGTCCAGCCTCTCTCAGCCTATTACGGACAGTCGGAGCACTGATGGAGGGATTGAGCATTCCTGGTGTAACTCGGGCAGTTGTTATTGCCATCCTGTACCTGTCCTGCAGGTGTGATGTTCGGATGTACCGATCCTGCGCAGGTGTTGTTAGATGTGGTCTGCCACTGCGAGGATGATCAGCTGTCCGTCCTGTCTCCCTGTAGTGCTGTCTTAGGCGTCTCACAGTACGGACATGGCAATTTATTGCGTTGGCCACATCTGCAGTCCTCGTGCCTCCTTGCAGTATGCCTGAGGCACGTTCACACAGATGAGCAGGGACCATGGTGTTTTTCAGAGTCAGTAAAAAGGCCTCTTTAGTGTCCTACGTTTTCATAACTGTGACCTTAATTGCCTACCGTCTGTAAACTGTTAGTGTCTCAATGACCGTTCCACAGGTGCATGTTCATTAATTGTTTATGTTTCATTGAACAAGCATGGGAAACAGTGTTTTAACCCCTTTACAATGAAGATCTGTGATGTTATTTGGATTTTTACAAATTATCTTTGGAAGACAGGGTCCTGAAAACGTTTATTTAGGACACATGTATGGGTATTCGGACAGGGCCAGTGTGTTTGTGTACAAGACTGAAAGAGGTAGCTCTTTATTAAAGTAGTTATTCATCTTCATTTTCAAGCTGTTGGCTACGGCCCTTTTCAACATTCATGTGTTGGGGGGTACTCATGTGAGATTCGAACCCTTGCCACAATCTGCAACAATTACGTAGACTAGGCACTTCACACAGAGAGCAATTTGA
The DNA here is from genome assembly GCF_018296145.1 of Oncorhynchus tshawytscha. NCBI lineage: Eukaryota > Metazoa > Chordata > Actinopteri > Salmoniformes > Salmonidae > Oncorhynchus > Oncorhynchus tshawytscha. Next base: position 53,351,987 of record NC_056440.1, on the reverse strand, counting down.
CCAGTCTATCAACTACACATGATAGTTGCTTTAATGATGTTAATGATGTTGTTGAACTGAATTATGTTAAGGACGCTTCTATGAAGTGTTGGAACATGTCCAACTATATCAATGGTTTTAATTGGCTGATCTGTCACGTGCAAGTAAAATGATTGACATTTTTAGCCTGAGAAACGTTTAAAATGTAAATGGTTGCTTATGTTCGTAAGTATTGCCCCTTGGTTTTGAGTGGCAATTTGTTATTATTATTTATTTATTTTACAAATGTTCACTTTCCAAGTTTCCACATTTCTTCGTGTATTCCTTTCTCAGATTACATTTTAATTTGTGCCAGAGGCCAGGACTGGTTTGATTGGGATTATGAGGTGGTTTATAATATTCACAAAGCTTTCTATCACAAACAAGACACCCAGTGCAAATTAAGACCAACAACAAAATAAAAATAAAAACATAGAAATCGTGGTTGACACAAAGGGTACCATTTTGCAAACGTCAAACAACAATCAAGTTAGTGTCAAAGTGTGACTGTGACATTGTCATCAAATGTATTTCAAAACCATTGTTCTGCAACGTTTGTGGTGATTGTTCGTTCATCATGCAGATGCAATGGCGCACACAGTATCTGTGAGGCGGGCGCCATTTTGACAATAGCACTGTTTTTTTTACTCTGCTAAAATGTCACCCATAAATGTGCATCTCGTTATAGCGCAAATATAAGCAGAAGTCCACATCCATGACAAATATAGCTTCATGTGTACTCATTGTAGAACCTAAACGACATCAGGGAGATCAGTGCCCATATGTAACGCTATAGATTGGATCTCTAGGATAAGACAACACATCCATTGCACCACTGTACAGCAGGGCTGACCTCAGATCAGCTGGGACAAACACATTGTGTGCTCAATCAGGATCAGTATTTCACAATAACACATGATGACAATAATGATATTGGATAGCAAAAAGCTTTCTATTGTGAAGATGGAAAATGGGAGAGAAAGGGACCGAGAATGGGCAGAGGTATGAAACATGTGGTTGTGAAGAAAAGAGGACAGAGTGACTGTTGGAGGGTAAGTAAGAAAGAGAAAGACGGGGGGTGAGAGGAAAGAGTGAGACACTGTTACAGAGGGTGAATAGTAGGGATGGGGGAAAAATCAATACGGTAGAGTAAGACTATCCAACCTCATTCCTGGAGAGCTACCCTCCTGTAGGTTTTCACTCCAACGCTAGTTGTAACTAACCTTATTCAGTTAATCAAACAGCAAATTATTAGAATTAGGTGTGCTAGATTAGGTTTGGAGTGAAACCCGACAGGATGGCAGCTCTCCAGGAACAGGGTTAGAGAGCCCTGCAATACAGTAATGCAGTATTACTTTTGACGATATTATATAGTTTCTACGTATTGATTCTCTTGCAAGGTAGTTAACGTTAGCTAGCAATAGTCGGCTGTACCTGCCACCAAAATCTGGTATTTCTCATTTCTTTTTAAATGGTGATCCAAAATGTTTTCAGCACTTTTGTTTCTGTGACTGATCAAAACTTGTTTTCTCATTGCTCTTTCTTGTCCCTGCAAAAGCCAATGTCAGCAATAAACCTATGTTTGCAATAAGTATCAGTATCAAATTGCAATACATACAGAATCGTGATACATCGTGATACATATGGAATCACAATACATATCGAATTGGCACCTAAGCATCGTGATAATATCGTATTGTGAGGTTCCTGGCAATTCACAGCCCTAGTGAATAAAAAGAAAGAGAGAGGGAGGGGGATGAGAAGCTGCTGACTAGCACCTCTCTCTCGCTTTCTCTCGCCCGATCGGAATACCTCACCATCAAATAACGACTGCATTACCTCTCAAGAGAATTTTCTTCGATCATTGTCATGACCATTTATAGTCCCCCCAAGCCAACACCGCGACAGCTCTCAATGAACTACACTGGAATTTTTGCCAAATGGAAACCGAATATCCTGAAGCCGCATTTATTGTAGCTGGGGACTTTAATAAAGAAAATCTGAAGAAAGCCCAAACCGAAGTTCTTGCAACACATCTTCTGTGCTACTTGCTCATCGAGCACGCTTGAAGATTGCTACTCCCTGATCTGAGATGGCTACAAGGCCCTCCCCCACCCTCCCTTTGGTACAGTGCCTTGCGAAAGTATTCGGCCCCGTTGAACTTTGCGACCTTTTGCCACATTTCAGGCTTCAAACATAAAGATATAAAACTGTATTTTTTTGTGAAGAATCAACAACAAGTGGGACACCATCATGAAGTGGAACGACAGTTATTGGATATTTCAAACTTTTTTAACAAATCAAAAACTGAAAAATTGGGCGTGCAAAATTATTCAGCCCCTTTAATTTCAGTGCAGCAAACTCTCTCCAGAAGTTCAGTGAGGATCTCTGAATGATCCAATGTTGACCTAAATGACTAATGATGATAAATACAATCCACCTGTGTGTAATCAAGTCTCCGTATAAATGCACCTGCACTGTGATAGTCTCAGAGGTCCGTTAAAAGCGCAGAGAGCATCATGAAGAACAAGGAACAAACCAGGCAGGTCCGAGATACTGTTGTGAAGAAGTTTAAAGCCGGATTTGGATACAAAAAGATTTCCCAAGCTTTACACATCCCAAGGAGCACTGTGCAAGCGATAATATTGAAATGGAAGGAGTATCAGACCACTGCAAATCTACCAAGACCTGGCCATCCCTCTAAACGTTCAGCTCATACAAGGAGAAGACTGATCAGAGATGTAGCCAAGAGGCCCATGATCACTCTGGATGAACTGCAGAGATCTACAGCTGAGGTGGGAGACTCTGTCCATAGGACAACAATCAGTCGTATATTGCACAAATCTGGCCTTTATGGAAGAGTGGCAAGAAGAAAGCCATTTCTTAAAGATATCCATAAAAAGTGTTGTTTAAAGTTTGCCACAAGCCACCTGGGAGACACACCAAACATGTGGAAGAAGGTGCTCTGGTCAGATGAAACCAAAATTGAACTATTTGGCAACAATGCAAAACGTTATGTTTGGCGTAAAAGCAACACAGCTCATCACCCTGAACACATCATCCCCACTGTCAAACATGGTGGTGGCAGCATCATGGTTTGGGCCTGCTTTTCGTCAGCAGGGACAGGGAAGATGGATAAAATTGATGGGAAGATGGATGGAGCCAAATACAGGACCATTCTGGAAGAAAACCTGATGGAGTCTGCAAAAGACCTGAGACTGGGACGGAGATTTGTCTTCCAACAAGACAATGATCCAAAACATAAAGCAAAATCTACAATGGAATGGTTCAACAATAAACATATCCAGGTGTTAGAATGGCCAAGTCAAAGTCCAGACCTGAATCCAATCGAGAATCTGTGGAAAGAACTGAAAATTGCTGTTCACAAATGCTCTCCAGCCAACCTCACTGAGCTCGAGCTGTTTTGCAAGGAGGAATGGGAAAAAATTTCAGTCTCTCGATGTGCAAAACTGATAGACATACCCGAAGCGACTTACAGCTGTAATCGCAGCAAAATGTGGCGCTACAAAGTATTAACTTAAGGGGGCTGAATAATTTTGCACGCCCAATTTTTCAGTTTTTGATCTGTTAAAAAAGTTTGAAATATCCAATAAATATCGTTCCACTTCATGATTGTGTCCCACTTGTTGTTGATTCTTCACAAAAAAATACAGTTTTATATCTTTATGTTTGAAGCCTGAAATGTGGCAAAAGGTCGCAAAGTTCAAGGGGGCCGAATACTTTCGCAAGGCACTGTAAATGAGATCATGCCTCAATTTTGCTCTTCCCCTCCTATAGGCAGAAACTTAAACTGTAACGACTGTTCAACATTGGTCTGACCAATCAGAATCTATGCTCAGTATTGTTTTGATCACGCAGACTGGGAAATGTTCCTGGTTGCCTCCGAGAATAGTAAAATTGTATACACGAACTTAGTGACTGAGTTTACCAGGAAGTGCATAGAGGATGTTGTTCCCACTATTAGAACTTATCCAAACCAAGACACGTGGATAGATGGCAGCATTCATGCAAAACTGTGACTGGGAACATGGACATGTACAAACAGACCAGCTATGCCCTCCGTAAGGGAAGGCCAATATAATCATCAAGGACTTCAGAGCAACGGCCTGTTCACCCCGCTACCATTTAGAAGGTGGAGACAGTACAGGTGCATCAAAGCTGGGACCGAGAGACTGAAAAACAGCTTCTATCTCCAGGCCATCAGACTGTTAAATAGTCACCACAAGCCGCCCAGTACCACCCGGTAATCTACCCTGCAACTTAGATATTGCTGCCCTATGTATATAGTCATTGAACACAGGTCAATTGAACAATGTTTACATACCATTTTGTCCACGTCATACCAGTACCAGTCAAAAGTTTGGACACACCTACTCAAAGGGTTTATCTTTATTTTTATGTTTTTCCACGTTGTAGAATAATAGTGAAGACCTCAAAACTATGAAATACCACATGGAACCAATGAAGTGTGAAACATATCAAAGAGATTTGAGATTCTTCGAAGTAGACACTCTTAGCATTCTCTCAACCAGCTTCACGAGGAATGCTTTTTCAACAGCCTTGAAGGAGTTCTCACATATGCTGAGCACTTGTTGGCTGCTTTTCCATCACTCTGCAGTCCAACTCATCCCAAACCATCTCAATTGGGTTGAGGTCGGGTGATTGTGGAAGCCAGGTCATCTGATGCAGCACTCCATCACTCTCCTTTTTGGTCAAATAGCCCTTACACAGTCTGGAGGTGTGTTGGGTCATTGTCCTGTTGAAAAACAAATGATAGTCCCACTAAGCACAAAACTGTGGTAGCCGTGCTGGTTAAGTGTGCCTTGAATTCTAAATAAATCACAGACTGCGTCACCAGCAAAGCACCCCCACACCATCACACCTCCTCCTCCATGCTTCACGGTTGGAAACCAACGTGCAGAGATTATCCGTTCACCTACTCTGAGTCTCACAAAGACACAGCGGTTGGAACCAAACATTGCAAATTTGGACTCATCATACCAAAGGACAGATTTCCACAGATCAAATGTCTATTGCTCGGGTTTCCTGGCCCAAGCAAGTCTCTTCTTCTCATTGGTCCTTTTGTAGTGGTTTCTTTGCATCAATTCGACCATGCTTTACGCAGTCTCCTCTGAACAGTTGATGTTGAGATGTGTATGTTACTTGAACTATGTGAAGCATTTATTTGGGCTGCAATTTCTGAGGCTGGTAACTCAGAATTTTTCCTCTGCAACAGAGGTAACTCTGGATCTTCCTTTCTTGTGGCTGCCCTCATGAGAGCCAGATTCGTCATATCGCATATAGCTTCAAAGTTCTTCAAATTTTGCAGATTGGCTGACCTCCATTTCTTAAAGTAATGATGGACTGTCATTTCTCTTTGATTATTTGAGATGTTCTTGCAATAATATGTACTTGGTCTTTCACCAAATAGGGCTAACTTCTGTATACCCCCTACCTTGTCACAACACAACTGATTGGCTCAAACAAGGCACATCTGTTAATTGAAATGCATTCCAGGTGACTACCTCATGAAGCTGGTTGAGAGAATGGCAAGAGTGTGCAAAGCTATCATCAAGGCAAATGTTGGCTACTTTGAAGAAACTCAAGTATAAAATATATTTTTTGGTTGAACACTTTTTTGGTTACTACATGATTCCATGTGTTATTTCATAGTTTTGTATGTAGAAAATAGTCAAAATAAAGAAAAAACTTTGAATGAGTAGGTGTGTCCAAACTTTTAACTGGTACTGAACATTTATATACTGCATTATAGACAAGGCTCATCCTATATAACTACTTCTTTACACATCTTTTCTATTAATATACTGTCTATACACAACACACTGCAACCTTAAAGGTCCTCAATGATTTCACCATTGCCCTTGATTCTAAGCAATGTTGTCCTGCTATTTTTATTGACTTTACGAAAGCTTTTGATATGGTAGACCAGGTATTCCCAAACTAGGGTACGCACAATGCCGTCGGGGGTACGGCAAACAAAAATGTGAATCACATTTTATATATTTTTTAATAGTTTGACTTTTCTTTCTTCACATTTTCAAACAGTCCATTTATATTTCCCAATGGGGCTATACATTTGAGTGAGTTTTTTTTCTCGTCTGAGTAGCCTCATTTCACTGCCAAAACCATTAAACCATCTAATGTTCAGCGAAATAACAACACAATGTCAAATACAGGTAGCCTAGTCAAATAATTAACATGCAATCACATTAACCATTACTCACTCGCGGGAAATCCACTAATGGTCCGTATGTAGCCAAACATAGCTGCTGCTCATGTTGGTATCTATAATGATGTCGCAAAAGCCATGACAGGGAGACATAGTGGAGTGGTAAGCCGCATGCAAGCAGTTGCTCCCGACACCACTTGGGTACACTGCAGCATCCACCACTTGCTGCCAAGGGAATGCCTGACAGCTTGAAAGACGTTTTGGACACTACAGTGAAAATGGTTAACTTTGTTAATGCAAGGCCCCTGAACTCTCGTGTATTTTCTGCAATATGTAATGATATGGGCAGTGACCATGTAACGCTTTTACAACATACAGAAGTGCGCTGGTTATCAAGGGGCAAAGTATTTAAACATTTTTTTGAATTGAGAGACAAGCTTAAAGTTTTCTTTACTGACCATAATTTTTACTTGTCTGACCGCTTGCATGATGACGAGTTTCTCACACGCATGGCCTATCTGGATTATGTTTTTTCTCACCTGAATGATCTGAAAATAGGATTACAGGTACTCTCCGCAACTATATTCAACGTACGGGACAAAATTAAGACTATGATTAAGAAGTTGGAGCTCTTCTCTGTCTGCATTAACAAGGAAAACACACATTGTATGATTTTTTTTGTGTGCAAATGAACTCGAGTTTACGGCCAATGTCAAATCAGGTCAGGCAAGTAAGTTAAGAACAATTTCTTATTTACAATGAGAGCCTACTTGGGAACATTTTGGGTTAACTGCCTTGTTCAGGGGCAGAACAACAGATTTTTTACCTTGTCAGTTTTCGGATACTGGCCCAACGCTGTAACCACTTGGCTACCTGCCCCCCGGATGACACAAACAACTGGATTCGTTATCCCTTTCATGCTCTGCCTCCAGTCCACTTACCAATATCTGAACAAGAGATCCTCATCGAAATTGCAACAAACGTTTCTGTGAAAATTTAATTTAATCAGAAGCCACTGCCAACTGTGGTAGACCATTCCATTCTTGTCGGTCGGCTAAGGAGTATTGGTGTCTCTGAGGGACTTTGACCTGGTTTTGCTAACTATCTCTCTCTTTGCCTGTCACCAAAGTAGTACCCCAAGGCTCGATCCTAGGCCCCACGCTCTTCTCAATTTACATAAACAACATAGCTCAGGCAGTAGGAAGCTCCCTCATCCATTTATATGCAGATAATACAGTCTTGTACTCAGCTGGCCCCTCCACGGATGTTGTGTTAAACACTCTGCAACAAAGCTTTCTAAATGTCTAACAAGCTTTCTCTACCCTTAACCTTGTTCTGGACACCTCCAAAACAAAGGTCATGTGGTTTGGTAAGAAGAATGCCTCTCCCCCCACAGGTGTGGTTACTACCTCTGAGGGTTTAGAGCTTGAGGTAGTCACCTCATTCAAGTACTTGAGAGTCTGACTAGACAGTGCACTGTCCTTCTCTCAACACATATCAAATCTGCAGGCTAAGGTTAAATCTAGACGTAGTTTGCTCTACTGTAAATGCTCCCCTTTCACCACCCCATGCTAGATTACAGAAAACGTCATTTATAGATTGGCCGGTAAGGGTGCTCTCGAGCGGCTAGATGTTCTTTACCATTCGGCCATCAGATTTGCCACCAATGCTCCCAATAGGACACATCACTGCACTCTATACTCCTCTGTAAACTGGTCATCTGTGTATACATGTCGCAAGACCCACTGGTTGATGCATATTTATAAAACCCTCTTAGGCCTCACTCCCCTCCTATCTGAGATACCTACTGAAGCCCTCATCCTCCACATACAACACCCGTTCTGCTAGTCACATTCGATTAAAGGTCCCCAAAGCCCACACATCCCACGATCGCTCCTATTTTCAGTTCGCTGCAGCTAGCGACTGGAACTAGCTGCAACAAACGCTCAAACTGGACAGTTTTATCTCCATGTCTTCATTCAAAGACTTAATCATGGACACTCTTACTGACAGTTGTGGCTGCTTCGCATGATGTGTTGTTGTCTCTACCTTCTTGCCCTCTGTGCTGTTGTCTGTGCCCAATAATGTTTGTACCAGGTTTTGTGCAGCTACCATGTTGTTGTCATGTCATGTTGCTACCATGCTGTATTATCTTTTTTTGCTGCCATGCTATGTTGTTGTCTTAGGTCTCTCTTTATGTAGTGTTGTGGTGTCTCTCTTGTCGTGATGTGTGTTTTGTCCTATATTTTTTATTTAATTTAAATGTTTAGTCCCAGCCCCCGTCCACGCATGCTTTTGGTAGGCCATCATTGTAAATAAGAATTTGGTCTTAACTGACTTGCCTAGTTAAATAAAGGTTAAATAACATTTAAAAAAAAAATGTTTATTTTCCAGACTCTGACATTGCACGTTCTGATATTTCTTAATTTCTTTATTTTAATATTGGGGGATTTGTCTGTGTTATCATGTATTACTGCACTGTTGGAGCAAGAGACATAAGCATTTCACTGCACCTGCGATAACATCTGCAAAATATGTGTATGCGACCGATATAATTTTATTTGAGAAAGTCTCTGGGGGGGAAAAATTGCGCTGGTAGCCGCTAGATGCAGTTGTAATAAACAGAGAAGTTTATGTTTTCTTCCTACGAATGCTATGACCCCATCAAACATCCGATTCTCAGGACCACTCATGTGTCTTCTGTTTCCCTCCACAATGCCCATGTTACACAGGACTCATTAGAACAGATTGGACAGGACCTGGCAGTAAATCAGACTGGGGGAAAAATAAAATTAACATGAATGTTTTCTACACAGAAGATCATACAAAATTATTGCCTGATGATCTTCTGAACTTCCCAACACATATCAGATGCATTTCAGTCAATTCAAACCATACTTCCTTCACATTGAAATACTTTCAAAAGTACTGTCAGGCTGATTTCTAATAGACTGTCATAGCGACAATTAAAAAAACACTGTCCCTTGATTACATAACTTTCTTACATTGTGGAGTTGCAATTTATTTTTAATCAACATGGGGTTGTGAGCCAAAAAAGTTTGGGAACCCCTGGTATACCCACACGCAGGCACACAAACATACAGAACACACTGATAAGGGTGCAAATAGGGGGTGAGTGAGGGAAAGGTTATACGTGGGTTGGTCTCCTCCTGTAGTTGTGTAGCAGACAGACACTCCATCTCTCAATTTGTCAGTGATATAGTGTTGCTTGAAGAACCAGTATGGACACACAGCTCTAGCCACTGCCCTAACCCAGGCAGAGTGTGTGCGTACATATGTGCGTGTTTGTGAGCATGTGTGGTAAAAGGTCCAAAGGTAGGGTCCTCAAACAGTGTGGCCAGTCTAGGATCTGAAGAAAGGAGCTATTGGAGAGGAGGAGAAGAGTACGGCTACCGAAAGAGGAGTGTTTAGTTGTTCTGAAGACAATCCAGCTCCACCGAGCAGCACACACTTCCATTCTGACCACGGCAGCAAATAAAAAGGGGAATATGAAAAAAAAAGAAGAGAAACAGGTAGTTAGTTCCATTCTTTTTCTGCATGTTTGCGTATGCTACCATGTGTGAGTGATGCAAGGTGAGGTCAGGGCCAGGATTCAACAAACGTTAAAAGGGCACTTACACTATAGAACCGACATGTGCAGCAGTTACCATGAATGGTGCATTATCGGCTGTATAGTATGCTGCCCTATAATGCGCCTTGCATTGAATCCCGGCCTAGGTTAGGGTTGCGTACTTTGTTCTTGCAGGTGACACAGCTGTGTGTGTTAGTGTTCCTGTACATACTGCACTTGCAGGAGGTGCAGGAAAAGCTTGCCATTCACTGTGTGAGTGTGTGTGTACATTTGTATGTGTTTTTGCATGCTCCTGTGTGTGTATGTGTGTCTGTGTCAGGTAAGAGATGAGTTGTTATTGTTGTCACCTTGCATTTGCAGGTGGTGCAGGGTGACCCTGGCATGGGCCACGTGGCACTGCTGAGGCGGGTGATCCCAGCGGGGTCCTGGCAGGTCTGCATGATGTCGTAGGCAATATTGTCTGCCAGACAGGGGTCAGTGACGCAGTGCGGGCAACATTCGCCCTCTGCCAAGGCAGAGTACTTGCACACCAACACTGGACACGCCAGGGGCCAGCAGTCCACCTCTCCCTCCTAGACAGACAGACAGACAGACAGACAGACAGACAGACAGACAGACAGACAGACAGACAGACAGACAGACAGACAGACAGACAGACAGACAGACAGACAGACAGACAGACAGACAGACAGACAGACAGACAGACAGACAGACAGACAGACAGACAGACAGACAGACAGACAGACAGACAGACAGACAGACAGACAGACAGACAGACAGACAGACAGACAGACAGACAGACAGACAGACAGACAGACAGACAGACAGACAGAGACAGACAGACAGACAGACAGACAGACAGACAGACAGACAGACAGACAGACAGACAGACAGACAGACAGACAGACAGACAGACAGAGAGAGAGAGATTGGAGGAGAATGGAAGAAAAACAATGGACAATTGTTTGGAACAGTCCCGCTGGACCCTGAGATGACTACTATGGGGTATTGTAAGACCATATTGGACGGATAAAGCTAGAAGTACAGAGACAAGTGTCTAAGCAGCTCTCTGATGTGAATCACCTGATGGCTGACATAGTGGGATCAGTACTATGGCTTTGATCACCGACATATACTTAAGCAATAAGGCCCAAGGGGGTGTGGTATATGTCCAATATACCATGACTAAGGGCTGTTCTTACCCACGACGCAACGCGGAGTGCCTGTATACAGCCCTTACCCATGGTATATTAGCCATATAGAACAAACTTCTGAGGTGCCTTATTGCTATTATAAACTGGTTACCAATGTAATTAGAGCAGAAAAAATTAATGTCAGCCAATCAGCATTCAGGGCTCGAATCACCCAGTTTATAATATCAGTTTAATATCACAGGCTCACACTGTAGATTCCCTGTCTCTCTTGTTGTGAGTCACTTGAAGGTTTGGCCATAGCCTACAGTAGTGAAACCTGCGTCTAAGGCCTTAGAATGTCTTTCTTCCTTTCTGATGACACTTGAAGGCTGGCTGGGCAAATTAGAGTGGTTGTCGGTGCCATGCTGATTCTGGGATCTGTGTTTTCACGGCAGCATTGCTTAGCTAATTGCACAGCTGTCAGAGCCCGCTAATTATCAGGTCCACCAGAATAAGGTAATGCACATGCACACACACACACACGCAAAGATGTCACAAACATTCACAAATGCAGGTGCACGCACGCACACGCACACACAAACCCTAGGCCACCAAAAATATAATTGTATTTCATATCGAGATGGTAACATCTGCTTCTTCTTCGGTTATCAGGCTTCTTTACAGCCCGTCTCATTAGCATGCAAGGATCTGCTTTGTTTCCTGGTAGCCATAATAATTAGCTGGGTGGTGCTCATGAAAGACACGCAATCAAGATCAGAGGAGACAGGGTGTATTAGCTGATATATAAAACGACGCAAGTTTCGAGACTTGGAGCTTTACAGCTAAAGTGATTGCACAGATTTCTTGCCACTGCTAAATGTTGAGGGCTGGTAGCCTGGCGGTTGGGAGCTTGGGAGATTGGGCCGGTGGCTGATAGTTTGCTGGTTTTTGACCTTGTGGAAGATCTGTCTTCGTATCCTTGAGCAGGGCGTTGACCCTGGTTGCTTCTGTGGGTCTTTCTGGATGGGAGTCTGTTAGATAACTTAATGTAATGTAAATGTTGTGCGTCTTCACTGCAAGTAGATTGTAGATTGTTTTAATATGGAAAAAAAAGATCAGAGGAGACGGGTGCGTGTGTGAACAAGAGAGTGTTTGTGTACAACAAAGTTCATAAGAAGCATACCAATGTGTGTGTGTGTGCGCATGTCTGTGTGTCTGTATGTGAATTCAAGCATGTGTATATGGATGCAAATGTGTGTGTGTGTGTGTGTGTGTGTGTGTGTGTGTGTGTGTGTGTGTGTGTGTGTGTGTGTGTGTGTGTGTGTGTGTGTGTGTGTGTGTGTGTGTGTGTGTGTGTGTGTGTAGATACCAGGCAGCGACACTGTTGGCAGCTGTAGATCCAGGAGTCTCTGCTGTTGTACAGTGTGTGTCCACTCTGGTGCAGACATTGGCTGGACTTTCTGGAGTCACACTCAGGACAGCAGAACAGGTCTGCCTCAGGGTCCACACAGTCACACTCTCTCCTCCTGCAGAAGGTGCGCCCGTCCTGGGGACAAAGTAAATGCATAGGAATACAAAGGAATGTCAAGGCCATGGCCTGGGTCGGTCCAGCAGTCTATGCCGATGACTTTGGATCATGTTCTATGTACGCTGTGAGAATGGGTTTGACCCCAAATTTAAAAAAAAATCGAAATAGTTCTACAAGCAAATAATCCTCATTCCCAGCAGGTCTGGAACTTTGAGGCCTTTCTTCCCGAATGTCTAATGAACTACTATAATCAGGCCAGTTACATCCCATCCACCCACAAAGTTTGTAAGACTGCAGTTATGTTGTACAAATCGTAATCTTGGCTGGTTTTGCTTGTAAATACTTATACAGTTTGATTACTGACATCTTAATATTTTTCTAGTGATTGCTTAAGTGCACATACAAACACAGACACACAGACATGCACACACATTGGTATGCCTCCTACCCTACCTAACTGCCTACAGTCGTATTTAAACAGTTACACTCACTCTTCCTACAGAAGGTTATAACCATTATAGAGGAAAATACAATTCATTGAGCAAGGCCATTTACAACAATACTGATTACAATTTGTCATTGACGTTTTAAGAGGAGTGTTTTTAGGAGGTTATGGTTTTGTGTTGGATATCTGATCAAGGCCATGGGCGCAACTCTTTCGACAGAGATCCCAGGCTCTTTATCAGTGAAAACGTTATGATCCATTTTACTGGCCATACTGAGCCCTTGCTAGCTTGGTAATGAGCACAACAACCTTATATAATTTAAAAAGGCAGGTCAGTTAAGAACAAATTATTATTTACAATGACGGCCTACCACAGCCAAACCCAGGCAACACTGGGCCAATTGTGCACTATGGACAATTGGGACTCCCAATCACTGCCAGACGTGTTACAGCCAGGATTTGAAACCAGGGACTATACTGACACCTCTTGCATTGACTTGCAGTGCCCTAGACCTCTGCGCCACTCAGGAGCCCTCCTGAAAAGTCTGTGGCAAAATGTATAAATGTACTTTCATAATATTTAGCCAATATTTTATCAGCACGTATTGTCTCACTACAGTAGCTAGTAACTCTCGTGGTGCTAATATCCAAGCTTTATTAGCGTTAGCCTTTTAATGTTATGGCTACGGATATGAGTAGCACCGCTAATTTTAACTATGGGTGGCTGACTAATGCCATGCAATATCATTCCCATTGTGTGCATTTTAACAATGTTTTGGAATAGCCTTGAAATTAGGCATTTTACAGCAATATGCTGCATTGTTGTATTGACCAAATAAATGCAGTTTGTAATGTTAAAAATGCATAGCTTTCAATAATGCAAACAACCTCAAATTCAATACAGAATAATACATTTTGGGGCAATCACCCTAAAAATCAGCCTTTCTAGGAGGTAAATAGACCTAGTCTTTATCTGAGAAACCACTTAAGGTTGACTGGAATACCTCTGTGTGTAGCCCTATGGTTATATTGCATAATCTTTACATTTAATGTAGTTTTATTCAGCTTGACATTATTCTCACTGCCTTAGACAATTCCAATTAATATCTGAGATTTTCCCCGGCAGGGTTTCCAATGCAAGGTTTACATTCTCATGCCTATAGCGATTGACAGCTAAGCTGCAAAAATGTTCACCTTGTTCCCAATGTGATTGATAACAATGTCAAATTGTAAACAATGGAAGGTACAAATATATACTTTGTGGTAGGCATATACTTAATACTAAAGCCTGGCAAGTGTCATGAAAAGTCTATAATTAGCATTAGCTTGCACTATTCTGATAAAATCTAACTAGTTCATGTTTACTTGATTAGTTACGCAGTGAGCAAAATTACCTTGGAAAGACATCTAAAATACATATTTTCCAGATGTTGAAAACTGTAAGGGTTTTCCTCCTCCTCTCCGTCTGAGGAGGAGATGCGAGAAGGATCAGAGCGTGGTTAGAGTTCATGGTTTTTAATATGAGAAACTAAACATGAACACAATTACAAAACAACAAATGTGGCAAAACCTGAAACAGTCCTAGAGAACACAAAGACAGGAAACAACCACCCACAAACCCCAACACAAAACAAGCTACCTAAATATGGTTCCCAATTAGAGACAATGACTAACACCTGCCTCTGATTGAGAACAATATCAGGCCATACATAGAAACGGACAAACTAGACACACAACATAGAATGCCCACCCAGCTCACGTCCTGACCAACACTAAAACAAGGAAAACAAAAAAGAACTATGGTCAGAACGTGACAGTACCCCCCCCCCCTCCCCCTCCGACCGCACAACCTAAACTTATAGGGGTGGGTCTGGCTGGGCATCTGTCCGTGGTGGCGGCTCTGGCTCTGGCGCTGGACGTGGACCCCACTCCACCATTGTCTTTGTCCACCTCCTTAGTGTCCTTTAAGTGGCGACCCTCGCGGATCCTGGCCGAGGGGTAGCTCAGGACCGAGGGGTAGCTCAGCACCGAGGGATAGCTCAGGACCGAGAGGTAGATCAGGACCGAGAGGTAGCTCAGGACCGAGAGATAACTCAGGCTGGTTGACGGCTCTGGCAGCTTCTGGCTGACTGACGGCTCAGGCGGATCCTGGCCGACTGCCGGCTCTGGTGGATCCTGGCCGACTGGCGGCTCTGGCGGATCCTGGCGGATCCTGGCGGATCCTGGCGGATCCTGGGCGACTGGCGGCTCTGGCGGCTCCTGGGCGACTGGCGGCTCTGGCGGATCCTGTCCGACTGGCGGCTCTGGCGGATCCTGGCCAAATGGCGGCTCTGGCGGATCCTGGCCGACTGGCGGCTCTGGCGGATCCTGACCGACTGGCGGCTCTGGCGGATCCTGCAGACTGGCGGCTCTGGCGGATCCTTGCAGACTGGCGGCTCTGGCGGCTCCTTGCAGACTGGCGGCTCTGGACAGGCGGGAGACTCTGGCAGCTCTGGACAGGCGGGAGACTGGCAGCTCTGGACAGGCGGGAGACTCTAGCAGCTCTGGACAGGCGGAGACTCTAGCAGCTCTGGACAGGCGGGAGACTCTAGCAGCTCTGGACAGGCGGGAGACTCTAGCAGCTCTGGACAGGCGGGAGACTCTAGCAGCTCTGGACAGGCGGGAGACTCTAGCAGCTCTGGACAGGTGGGAGACTCTAGCAGCTCTGGACAGGCGGGAGACTCTGGCAGTGCTGGAGAGGAGGAAGGCTCTGGCAGCGCTGGACAGGCGGGACCACCTGTAGGGCTGAGACGGAGAGACAACCTGGTTCGGGGGGCTGCCACCGGAGGGCTGGTGCGTGGAGGTGGCACTGGGCACTGGATAGACCGGACCGTGCAGGCGCAATGTAGCTCTTGAGCACCAAGCCTGCCCAACCTTACCTGTTTGAATGCTCCCGGTCGCCCTGCCAGTGCGGCAAGGTGGAATAGCCCGCACTGGCACAGGTGAACCGGGGACACCATGCGTAAGGCTGGTGCCATATACGCCGGCCCAAGGAGACGCACTGGAGACCAGATGCATAGAGCCGGCTTCATGGCACCTGGCTCGATGCCCACTCTAGCCCGGCCGATACAAGGAGCTGGTATGTACCGCACCGGGCTATGCACCCGCACTGGGGACACCGTGCGTTCCACAGCATAACACGGTGCCTGCACGGTCTCTCTCGCCCTCCGGTAAGCACAGAAAGTTGGCGCAGGTCTCCTACCTGGCTTCGCCACACTTCCTGTGTGCCTCCCCCCAATACATTTTTGGGGCTGACTCTCGGGCTTCCATCCACGCCGCCGTGCTGCCTCCTCATACCAGCGCCTCTCCGCCTTAGCTGCCTCCAGCTCTTCTTTGGGGCGGCGATATTCTCCTGGCTGTGCCCAGGGTCCTTTCCCGTCTAGGATCTCCTCCCAAGTCCATGTCTCTAAATAGTGCTGCCTCTCCTGCTGCTGCTGCCCCTGCTGCTGCCTGTTACCTCACCGCTTGGTCCTTGGTAGGGGGGTGGTTCTGTAAGGGTTTTCCCCCTCCTCTTCGTCTGAGGAGGAGAGGCGAGAAGGAACGGAGGACCAAAATGCAGCGTGGTTTGAGTTCATGGTTTTTAATATGAGAAACTTAACATGAACACAATTACAAAACAACAAACGTGGCAAAACCCGAAACAGTCCTATCTGGTGCAGAGAACACAAAGACAGGAAACAACCACCCTGGAAACAACCGAAAACAGGTTCATTTTAGTTTCTTAAATGTAAGTTGAAAATATATATATTTTTTTCTCCCAAAATGTTATTCCAATTTAAATAAAATAGGGCTAACTGAAGATTGCTTTATACAATATTTATAATTTCTCCCCAACTGTCACATGCACTTAAGTTTACTTTTTCAAAAGCTTTAGAACTGGTAGTAATCATGTTCAAAGGTTTTGGACAAACAGAAAAAATGACAGTAACAGTTACTGAAGCATGTGATATGTGGTTGTTTATCTACCTTAGTTAAATGCACTGACTGTAAGTTGCTCGGGATAAGAGCGTCTGCATAAAGGTGAAACTGTAAATGTAGAAGTCAACACTTCCAAATCACACGGGTTATTATTCTAATGAGTTGGTAAAGCTCTTAGTTCTGGTACCGATCCTCATTCTTTCTTCTCTTATCACGTAGAATTTACCCAGAATTGGTCAGAATTCACCCAGAATTGAGCATCTGACGAATTAAACAAGACTTAAGTTCTGGTTTAACTGAGATTACGTATCAGCTATATAGAAATATGGTGCCTGATGCCACAGTTGATGGATGACATGGCACGAAACCATTGGTTGATGAATGCAACCTCTGAGCAGGGGGAAACGACCCACATGTGGTTGGTCCAGAAAGTCTGAACTAATCATAGATGTCTATGTTTCACAAGTTTGTACAGCACAGTAGAGTACAGAACAGTAGAGTTTAGTTCAGTACAGTAGAGTATAGTACAACAGAGTACATTATACTGTACTGTACTGTACTTTTCTTTACTGTACTGCATTGTGCTGTACTCTGCTGTGCTCAACTGTATTGTACTGCACTGTACTGTGTTGTACTGTGCTGTCCAAACTTGTGAAACATTAATTTCTATGATTGGTTCAGACCAGATCTGAACCAATTATAGACGTCTATGTTTGGGCCAAATCAATCAGTCTGTGGATGTTGAAATCAAAACTGGTCCGGACCAAATCTAAACCAAACATACGTTCAGATTTGGTCCGGACGTCTGTGAACATTTTAAATCAAGGCCAGGGCAGACAGACCAAATTTTACACAAAAAATAACATTCATGGACATTTGTGCCGGACTGTGCTCAATGGGTAGTTAGCATATCAGTAGCACATCAGTTGCATGTCACACACAAGTGAGATCTTTGTGCTGGAGACCATTTTCAGATCAGGTGTTGGAGCCTTATAAAGAAATCCAGGCTGTGAGACCCACTACACAAATCAGGTGTTGAAGTCGTGCAGAGAGCTAGGCTTTGGCTACTAGATCTACTGCAGAGACACATAACCTGACAAATGCTGCAGCACAGATACCTGAGGCTAAACAGAGACAGCAGCCGAGGTACATGGACCTCACTCACAGTCCTCCCTTCATCCCTCTCTTTTCCTCTCGTTGTTGCCTGTACTTTTTGTCTCAAGTTATATAATATAAATTATTATTATTATGTCAAACTGTGTACTCCTCCTCTCTCTCCATTCGCATCTTTCAGTGTTAGGCCATCTTCTTCTCCCTCTGTATTTCTCGGTGTCATACAACTTCTCCCCCCTCCCTCTATCTCGTGCTCAGTTGTAGCTCTATCTCACTGTCACTCCTACTCCTTGCTCTCTCCATAGCAGAAGGATGAATCCTTCAGTGACAATACTGCAGGTGTTTTTGATCTGAGCTGTGACATCCTCATCCACAATCAGATAGTACTTCTCAGGCCGGGATTCAATCCAAGGCTTGTTATGGAACTGCGCAATGGACAGCTGACAATTTGACTTTTTAAAAGGAATTCACACTTGAGCCGACAGGCGCAGCGTTTACCATGCGATCTCTGCAAACTCTGGAAATTGCCTTTAAAATGCGTATTAACAGCTGTCCAGTGTGCTGCTATACAACGCACCTTGGAATGAATCCCGGCCTAAGTCTCAGGGCATGATACTTCCTAACAGCAGAAATATGACAAACATATATAAGAATAATATTATACAATACATATCTGGCCATTGTTTTCCAAAAGTAGAATGGGAGCTGATGACTTTGAATGGGAGCTAATGACTGTTCTGCCCATTGATGTGGTCGAATCACTAAACCTCGAGTCCGAATCAAGTCCCAAGCTCCTTGTCCTCGAGTCCAAGTCAAGTCACGCATCCCTATGGTTGAAGTCCAAGTCCCAGTGCTCGAGTCCTGGTCCAAGTGCTCAAGTCTGAGTCACTGTCTCCACATGAACTCAAAATAACGTTATTTACCCAGTCAGATATAGCATAGTGGCAAGAGAAATTGAGTCAATTAATTGTTTCTATGCCTTTTCCCTTTTTATATGCAACTAAATGTTTGCATATAGGCTACTGAGGGTCACATTCAGTTGAAAAACATTCTTGAACATTGCAGATAGAAATTCCATGAATAGAGATGATGTTATTCCTTCTTCATCATGTCAGAGGCATGTTTGTTCTATATAGCATATTACTACCTGAACGTTCCAAGCCGTTGCCTCCCGCCGAACCCGTTCCACGTTGTTAGCTATAGACAGCTAATGAGGTAATATGACTGAACAGTGTAGCCTAAACAAATGATTAATGGTCCGGTCCGCAAGTAGCCAAGTTTTAGAACGGCCCACGATATGTTTTATGAAAGCACAATAAAATAAAAAACTTAGCGCCGATATTATGGGTCCTAACTTTTGAACGGTAGCCAAAAGGCTAGAATCAAGCCATTTTCTGTGAGGAAAAAAGAGGGAGACTTGGCAACGGTGGCTACATAGTCTGTATATGAAATGCAGTGTGAAAAGGGTGAGGGTTGAGCGTGACTATAAATTCAAAGGCAGACTACTTTTATATAGTCTACACTAAGTAGAGAAAAATATAGCTAGACTGCTGTTTTATTATTAAACTCAATTCTGCTATTGTTTTTTTATTTCCTAATGCAGCTTGTGTTTCTTAACCAGGCAAAGGTTAGCAAACTAGAAGGCTGGTGTGACTGGTTAGCTAAGGTGAAGCAAGGACCGCCTGAACGATGTGTATAATTGGAGGCGGAGCCGAGTCTGTCAGCCCACACTCCTTGTATCAATCCAATTTATTTATAAAGCCCTTTTCACATCAGCAGATATCACCACTTCATTGCTCCAGACCAGCGCAAGGGGGAGTTAGAGCACTGATTATGCTTTTGGATTCTACTGTTTCTCTGACTGACAATGAATGGGCAACATAAACCTAAATAGAAACTGGTAATTGTGGACGACTTCAGTATTACTTACTAAAACTGTTGTTACACTAAGGTTTTTAATATTTTATTTTATTAGGATTATTTTGCTATTGCTGTAGTACTGTAGCCCACTCCTGACCAGTCACATTGTACAGTGCCTGAGTGGTGCAATGGTCTAAGACACTGCATAGAAGTGCAAGCTGTGTTGCTACAGATACTAGTTCAATACCTGTGGCGGCCTCGACTGGGAGACCCATGAGATGACAGTAGGTTTTTGATTTCCCTCCATCTAAAAACAGAAATAAATAATTCTTAATAACAAAACAGATTTATTTACAAATTAGTAACAATGTCTCACCCCATGTTCAAAAATGGCCTTTATCGCGCTCATTTTACATGATCTGAAAACAAAATCATGTACAAAATAGTTATTTTTGAAACAAAGCGATTATTAATAATTAATAATTATATAAAAGCCTCTTGGATATTCTCACAGGTATATTATTAACCCTGTTATTAGCAGGACAATATATATTGGTCATGGTTCCCGAGTGGCGCACAATGGGATTGCCTTGCAATTCTCCAGCTGTCTCCACTGAAAGCTCATGAGGTTCAAGGCACGAGGGCAGGGACCACAGGATGGGCCACAGAGCCGCGCACAGAAGATGGACCTAGTCCATGGGGAAGGGAGGAGGAGGAAGGGAGAGGGGGGCTGGACCCCCAACCCGCCACACTGGGTAGCACAGAGCAATACTAAGGGGCGCACTAATAATGGAAACATTCCCGCTGTTCTTAGTGTCAGTCTGCACGTTCAACAATGTAACTAATAATGCCATCTTTATGCTTTCATTAATAAAATAATGATAAAAATAATCTTTCAAAATGACAATGTTTATTTAGTTATGGATCCATAATGAATTACTATGGGAATAAATATCACTGAATTACAGAAATATTAGAACAAAGTTGTCTAATGAAGGTAAACAAACTGGAAAATACTCTTTCAAACACAGATGGTCACGTCGTACAGCGCCATTATGGCTATTAGCAGGTAGCTGGACAATAGACTTGCCTAGAAGGAGGGTAGGGGGAGAATTCTAGCGTCAAATGTATTTCTTAGTTAGGTTGGCCGTGATTGGTTGCAATTTCAGGTTAATCCACCAGAAATAACCAAAATAAACCTCAAAATATTGTTATATATCATCAAGTTGATGGCACAGTCATATAGCCCGGCACCTACATAAAGCTGAGTGACACACTCATTCATGGCTTTGGATCAAAATAAATAAGCACCAACATTCTTTCTGATAATCTTTAATAAATACATGTTTTGGTTATCCAGACCTGGACACCATGTACAGTATTATAATAGCCCATTATGGGCTACTAACAGGGCAATATACAATACCTTTACCAACACCTCTCTGTATTTTGATACTTTGTGCTTCAAATGCTATTGCTTCTAACTTCAATATGCTACTTAAATAAATAAGACCTACACCACTTTTAACAGCACATTACTAAACACGAGTGAGACTCATGTCGCCTACGGTAGGCCTACAGTATATAGAAAATTAGGACGTGACTCACCGCCAATATTTACATATAGAGGATTGAAGGATTCTAAATTAAAACCGAAAGCCGCCTCATCGGTCTCCCGGTGGCGGCCGGCAAGGGTATCAAACTGCACGGGGGACCCTACTCCCGACGGTCCCGTTGTACAGCGCCAACTTTTCCCTTCCACCCTAATGGAAACCCAGAGGGTTTTTTCATTTTTTCTTGGAATAGAAACACCATAATATTAATCAAATTAATTAAGCAACATTTCTTAAAATCAGCCCCATATAGTATGTTCTTACAAAAAAGGTTTAAAATGATCTAGTACAGCCACAATTGAAGGCTTGTAAATGCTTCTCAAAGATGCCCTCTGGTGGTCAAACTAGCACTAACTAGCATTAATTGTACCAGTGGTTGGCACTTAAATAAGGTGCATAGGATTCTGCGCCACCGCGCAAGCTGTGCTGCAGTACATTGCAACTTTTAAAGGACGAACCACTTGGGCTGTGTTTGCTGGGTGTGAGGTGTCCTTTCCACTGATCAACATGACTGCGCTGTGCATCTGTGTTGCTAATATTAATTGTGCTTATCACTGAAAAGCTCCAAATCTCTCCAAAAATAATTGTCCAGTCCATTTAGTAGTCAGATTTTAGTCGCATAGTAAATTTAGTCTCGTTTCAGTTAACTGAAATTAATGTATTATTTGTTGTTGTTTAGTTATATTTTTTCTGGGTCTATTTAGTCAGTTATAGTCTCGTCAATTGCCACTGAAAAATAGGTGTTTGACGAATATTTTTGTCACTATTTTTATTGACGAAATTAACACTGTAATTGAGGCTGCAGTGCAGGCGCTTTCTAATCCTAGAGTTACAAATAGCAACAACTCCATTCAGAATATTTAGGAGCAGCTTATCTGTTGGCTCTTGGTCGTTGTAGCCTATCCTTCTCCTTTAACTTTTCATTCCGTCATTTTAATTCCATCTTCAATTGATTAGATATTTCCTAACTATTGCCACACACAGAGGCTCTATGACTATAGCCTATTGCCTGATTTATGACTGGCCAACAACGACAACAAGCCACATGTGCCACTCTCGTGAAAAGCAAGAGCATCAGCATAAATAATAAAAAACTTCACTCTCTACTGCAGCAGTCCCGTTCAGGTCTGTATGGGTCCTTCCAGACAGGTCAGTTACAATTACGCATACCCGAGAATCGTGACAACAATATCAGATCCAACCCAGACCTGTGACATTATTTAGAATTCTGGATCCGGACCCGCTCGTGAACTCCTCTACAGTACACGCCTCCCAACTGTACTGGGACCTGATAAAACCAGGGTGTCAAACTAATTTAGCAAACAATAGACCTCGATCCATCACTTTTGGAATTGTTTATGTTTCCTGACTGTCTAGTTTTTAGCTGACTGTTAGCAAGCTGGACAGAGTAAAGACACTATAAATGTAGGTCTATCTTCATTTCTTCTCAGTTCCGATTTTGTTTTAGTCATTTTAATGTTGATTAAGATTGTCATCGTCCCTCACCTGAAAAAACAACAGCAAAGAGTTTGAATGTATGTGTGTGTGTGACAGAGTAGAAGTGTGTGTCGTTCTCTGTGTTCTTTCTTTGTCTTGACTTTATGAGGTAAGTGTGTGTGATGTTACAGTGGGAACCCAGATGTGAGTGTGTATGCAGATAGTTGTTTCATCTATGTGACTGTGGATGTCTTTCTATATTTTCTTGCTTTGTTCCTGTTTACTAGGTAGTAACCACTAACAAAGTAGTTGTGAGGTGGAGATGGGTGTATGTCAGAAAAGCTATATGTTGTATGTGTGTGTACACATGCATGCATGTGTTTGTGTTAACACAGTGATGTGTAATGTGTGTTAATGTGAGAGCATTCTTGGATGAGCGTTGGCTCACATGTAGGTATGGTGTGTGTGCAGGAGCAGAGGGAGAAGTGTGTGTGTGTGTGTGTGTGTGTGTGTGTGTGTGTGTGTGTGTGTGTGTGTGATCGAGTGTGTGTGTGTGTTAGCCCTATAGCTTGCAGAAGCAGAGGGAGCAGAATGTGTTTTGGGAAAGGGGAAAGGGGGATACCTAGACCAGTTGTACAACTGAATGCCTTCAACTGAAATGTGTCCTTCACATTCAACCCAATCCTTCTGAATCAGAGAGGTGTGGGGGGCTGCCTTAATGTGTGTGTGTTAGCCCTACCTTGCAGGAGCAGAGGGAGCAGCGGTCCAGGCTGAGGTTCCACTCCTGTCCGTTGTGCTTGAGGCCCTCCTCGTGAAGACAATCTCCACTGCAAGCCGGTCCAGATGTGCACATACAGTCAAACCCACCCGGAAGGTTCACACACACACTGTCGTTCCAGCAGGTGTGTGTCTGTGTGGCACACTCATCAACGTCTGAAACGGAGAATAGCTGTTTTACCTATCAAAAACAAGAATGTGTGACTTTTTCGCTACACCATTTCCCCCTTTACTTTATCTCCTACCTGTTCTTCCAGTGTTTAGTTTAGGTGTTGCAAATGCAACACAGGAGTGTGCCCAGAGACCGAGCATATCAACATGGATTAAACCCTGCAACAATATTACAATATACAGAATGCACCTGAAATCTTCAAAGGAAAAAAAAAGTGAAAATGTATTTTTTTTACCACCTTAACTACTAATTGCATTTTACCCAGTGACACCAGCGGCAGAGAGAAGAGAGAAAAAAGTACGCTCTGACTGGAATTTTTGTAAGTGGGACACATTATTTGCATGAACTAAATGAAATGATATTGACGTCATGGAGAGACACATACTGTAAAACATTTCATGGTGTTTCAACTAATTATTATTAAATAACTGGTTCCACGGCCTTTTTTTGTTCACTACATTTTTCTGTCCGTGTCAAACCTGAATTTAAATGTTTAAGTTGGTCCAAACTTAGCTCCAATTTAAAATGGCATGTTTTCTCAATTTATTTCATGTCTATTCAACTAGAAAAATTATTATTATTTCTTAACGAAAAAAGCCTGTTGAACTAGTTACTAAATAAATGATTAATTATACATGTCATACTAAAATGAACTTGTTCACTAAATTCAAATAATCAAAAGAAAGCAGACAAATGACAACACAGATCAAATATTTTTTTTCATCAACTTGTATTTTGCAACATGCCATTAATAATTATCAGGCAACACTATAAGACAAATATTCTCAGGATGATAAAAAGTCAGGTGCTTCAATAAATAAATGTACAGTTCATTTTGCTATAAGCTAAAATCACATTCAAATAACATGGCTGCAAAACATTCTAGTATTAGGCTAGACTTAACCTAATGAGTCCCACGCCGGTGTAATTTTGGAGTTTCCTCTGGGACTGGGGCTTTTTTGAAACAAAAATGTATGTAGAGTCATAATGGTTTGAGCTACAAGCTATTTAAAGCTATCTACGAAAAGCTAAGACTCCCGTGAACATGCACATGTGTAACATGTTTTGCTCTATAAGGCTCAAAAGCTACACAAAAGTCATTAAGAGCTAAGGGGTTATTCTACATATATCATTGGAAATCCCAGAACATGCCTATAATACTGTAATAAGCTCACATAGCGGTCACCAACTCCAAACAGTTGTCACTGACTATTGGATATTCATTTTCTTGTACTTATAGCATCCACATAAGTTAATTGTTTTTAGTTTTTTTGCTTTGGCAGACTTTTAAAAATAAAATTTGTCAATAAAACTCACGAATGTAACTTTTAACCGCTTAAATGTAGTGTCCCTTAATTAGGGGACCTTCAATACATTTTTAATTCAATGTCATCTAAAATAAGAAAACGCAGCCCCTATCTGTGAGAGCTGGGGATCTTTGTTTTCCAGCCGTGTCATACTATCTTGGGTGTGACTTGGTACCATATATGAGCATATGCCATTAAAGGGGGGGGAAGGATCTGAACGAAAGTTTACTTAATTTCTACCAGCATGTCACATGTGCAACCAGAGGGGAAAATACTCTGGACCACCTTTACTCCACACACAGAGATGCATACAAAGCTTTCCCTCACCCTCCATTTGGCAAATCTGACCATAATTATATCCTCCTGATTCCTGCTTACAAGCAAAATCTAAATCAGGAAGTACCAGTGATTCGTTCAATATGCAAGTGGTCAGATGACGCGAATGCTATGCTACAGGACAGTTTTGCTAGCACAGACTGGAATATGTTCCGGGATTCATCCAACCAGCTTCAATAAGTGCATCGACGATGTCATCCCCATAGTGACCGTATGTACATTTCCCAACCAGAAGCCATGGATTACAGGCAACATCCGCACTGAGCTAAAGGCTAGAGCTGCTGCTTTCAAGGAGCTGGACACTAATTCGGACGCTTATAAGAAATCACGCTGTGCCCTCAGACGAACCATCATATAGGCAAAGCGTTAATACAGGACTAAGACTGAATCCTACTACACCGGCTCTGGCAGGGATTGAAAACTATTACGGACTACAAAGGGAAACCCAGCTGTAAGCTGCCCAGTTACGCGAGCCTGTCAGAAGAGATAAATGCCTTTTATGCTCGCTTTGAGATAAGCAACACTGAAGCATGCATGAGAGCACCACTCTCCTTAGCCGATGTCAGCAAGACCTTTAAACAAGTCAACATTCACAAAGCTGCGGGGTCAGACGGATTACCAGGACGTGTACTCAAAGCATGCGTGCACCAACTGGCAAGTGTCTTAATATAATTTTTGCAGTGTAAACAATGGGAAGATGTGGTATTTTTAAAACTGCATTGCTGGTTGAGGGCTTGTAAGTAAGCTTTTTACGATAAGGTCACACCTGTTGTATTCAGCGCATGTGACAAATAACAGACCCTGGGTCTTGACCCCGCCCTGTGCGACTGGGTCCTGGACTTTCTGACGGGCCGCCCCCAGGTGATGAAGGTAGGAGACAACATCTCCACCCCTCTGATCCTCAGCACTGGCACAAGGGTGCGTTCTCAGCCCTCTCCTGTACTCCCGGTTCGCCCATGACTGTGTGGCCATGCACGCTTCCAACTCAATCATCAAGTTTTCAGACGACACTACAGTGGTAGGCTTGATTACCAACATCGACGAGACGGCCTACAGGGAGCAGGTGAGGGCCCTAGGAGTGTGGTGTCAGGAAAATAAACTCTCACTCAACATCAACAGAACAGAGGAGATGGACTACATAGACTTCAGGAAACAGCAGAGGGAGCCCCCATCCACATTGACGGGACAGTAGTGGAGAAGGTGGAAAGTTTTAATTTCCTCGGCGTACACATCACGGACAAACTGAAATGGTCCACCCACACAGACAGCATGGTGAAGAAGATGCAATAGCGCCTCTTCAACATCAGGAGGCTGAAGATATTTGGCCTTTCACCTAAAACGCGCACACTCTTTTACAGATGCACAATCGAGAGCATCTTGTCGGGCTGTATCACCGCCTGGCCCGGCAATTACCCTCTCCAGAGGGTAGTGTGGTCAGCACAACGCATCACTGGGGGCAAACTACCTGCCGTCCAGGACACCTACAGCACCCGATGTCACAGGAAGGCCAAAACGATCATCAAGGACAACAACCACCCGAGCCACTGCCTGTTCACCCTTATCATCCAGAAGGCAAGGTCAGTACAGGTGCAGCAAAGCCAGGACCTAGAGACTGAAAAATAGCTTCTATCTCAAGGCCATTAGATTGTTAAACAGCCATCACTAACACAGAGAGGCTGCTGTCAACATACAGACTCAAATCTCTGGCCACTTTAATAAAGGTATCACTAGTCACCTTAAATAACGCCCCTTTAATAATGTTTACATATCCTACATTACTCATCTCATATGTACAGTTGAAGTCGAAAGTTTACATACACCTGAGCCAAATACATTTAAACTCTGTTTTTCACAACTCCTGACATTTAATCCTAGTAAAACTTCCCTGTCTTAGGTCAGTTAGGATCACCACTTTATTAAAAAAATTAAATTAAAAGGTCAGAATAATAGTAGAGAGAATGATTTATTTCAGCTTTTATTTATTTCATCACATTCCCAGTGGGTCAGAAGTTTATATACAATCAATTAGTATTTGGTAGCATTGCCTTTAAATTGTTTAACTTGGGTCAAATATTTTGGGTAGCCTTCCACAAGCTTCCCACAATAAGTTGGGTGAATTTTGGCCCACTCCTCCTGACAGAGCTGGTGTAACTGAGTCAGGTTTGTTGGCCTCCTTGCTCGCACAAGCTTTTTTAGTTCTGCCCACAAATGTTCTCTAGGATTGAGGTCAGGGCTTTGTGATGGTCACTCCAATACCTTGAATTTGTTGTCCTTAAGCCATTTTGCCACAACTTTGGAAGTATGCTTGGGGTCATTGTCCATTTGGAAGACCCATTTGTGACAAAGCTTTAGCTTCCTGACTAATGTCTTGAGATGTTGCTTCAATATATCCACATCATTTTCCTACCTCATGATGCCAGGTATTTTGTGAAGTGCACCAGTCCCTCCTGCAGCAACGCACCCCCACAACATGATGCTGCCACCCCCGTACTTCACGGTTGGTATGGTGTTCTTCGGCTTGCAAGCATCCTCCCTTTTTCCTCGAAACATAACGATGGTCATTATGGTCAAACAGTTCTATTTTTGTTTCATCAGACCAAAGGACATTTCTCCAAAAAGTACGATCTTTGTCCCCATGTGCAGATGCAAATTGTAGTCCGGCTTTTTTATGGCGGTTTTGGAGCAGTGGCTTTTTCCTTGCTGAGCGCCCTTTCAGGTTATGTTGATATAGGACTTGTTTTACTGTGGATATAGATACTTTTGTACCTGTTTCCTCCAGCATCTTACTGATTGGCCTTTTCTTGTGGCAGCAGGTCACAAATATTGCTGCTGTGATAGCACACTGTTGTATTTCACACAATAGATATGAGTTTATCAAAATTGTATTTTTTTTGGGGGGGGTCTGTGTAATCTGAGGGAAATATGTGTCTCTAATATGGTCATACATTGGGCAGGAGGTTAGGAAGTGCAACTCAGTTTCCACCTCATTTTGCGGGTAGTGTGCACATAGCCTGTCTTCTCTCGAGAGCCAGTTTGCCTTTGGCGGCCTTTCTCAGTAGGAAGGCTATGCTCACTGAGACTGTACATAGTCAAAGATTTCCTTAATACTGGGTCAGTCACAGTGGTCAGGAATTCTGGCCAAATTACATTCTAGTTCTCCCTGTTTTTTTGTAAATTCCTTCCAATGTGTCAAGTAAATATATTTTTGTTTTCTAATGATCTGGGTGGGTCTAATTGTGTTGCTGTCCTGGGGCTCTGTGGGGTCTGTTTGTGAACAGAGCCCCACAGAACCAGCTTACTTAGGGGGCTCTTCTGTAGGTGATGGCTTTGTTATGGAAGGTTTGGGAATCGCTTCCGTTTAGGTGGTTGTAGAATTTAACGTATCTTTTCTGGATTTTGATAATTAGCAGGTATTATTATTTGGTGTTGTACGCATAGGACATTATTTCAGAATCCTGCATGTAGAGTCTCAATTTGGTATTTGTCCAATTTTGTATATTATTGGTTGGTGAGCGGACCCCAGACCTCACAAACATGAAGGGCAATGAGTTCTATAAATGATTCAAGTATTTTTAGCCAGATCCTAATTGGTATGTTCCTTTTGATGGCATAGAAGGCACTTCTTACCTTGTCGCTCAGATCGTTCACAACTTTGTGGAAGTTACCTGTGGCGCTGATGTTTAGGCCAAGGTATGTATATTTTTTGGTTTGCTCTAGGGCAACGGTGTCTAGATGGAAAGGTCCTGGCAACTGGACCTTTTTTGGGACACCATTATTTTTGTCTTACTGAGATTCTGTCAGGGCCCAGGTCTGACATAATCTGTGCAGAAGATCTAGGTACTGTACACCCTCCTTGGTTCGGGACAGAAGCAACAGATCATCAGCAAACGGCAAAAAGCCTAGTGGTTAGAGCTTTGGGACAGAAACCAAAAGGTTGCTAGATTGATTCCCGAGCTGACAAGGTAAATATCTGTCGTTCTGCAAGGCAGTTAACCCACTGTTACTAGGCCATCATTGTAAATAAGAATTTGTTCTTAACTGACTTGCCTAGTTATTTAAAGGTAAAAAAACAAAACAAAAAAAAACATTTGACTTCAGATTCTAGCACGGTGAGGCCAGGTGCTGAAGACTGTTCTAGTGCCCTCTCCAATTAGTTGATATATATGTTGAATTTTTTGTGGGTCTGTGTAATCTGATGGAAATATGTGTCTCTAATATGGTCATACACTTAAGCTGCATCCATGTCTCACCCCCTGGTCCAATGTAAAGAAATGTGTGTTTTTTGCCAATGTTAACCGCACACTTGTAGTTAGTGTAAATGGATTTTATAATGTTGTATGTATCCCCCCCAACATCACTTTCCATCAATTTGTTTAGCAGGCCCTCATGCCAAATTGAGTCTAAAACCTTTTTGAAATCAACAAAGCATGAGAAGACTTTGCCTTTGTTTGCTTGTCAGTTAGGGTGTGCAGGGTGAATACGTGGTCTGTCATACGGTAGTTTGGTAAAAAACCAAATTTACATTTTCTCAGTACTTTGTTTTCACTAAGGAAATGTACGAGTATGCTGTTAATCATAATTCAGAGGATTTTCCCAAGGTTGCTGTTGAAGCAAATCCCACCGTAGTTATTGGGGTCAAGTTTGTCTCCACTTGCGGATTGGGGTGATCAGTCCTTGGTTCCAATTATTTGGGAAGATGCCAGAGCTGAGGATGATGTTGAAGAGTTTAAGTATAGCCAATTGGAATTTGTGGTCTGTATGTTTGATAATTTCATTTAGGAGGGTTTGTATTTTGTCCTGTAGTTAATTCAATGTATTTATTTTTAATAATGTTATTTAACCTTTATTTAACTAGGCAAGTCAGTTATTAAGAACAAATTCTTATTTACAATGACGGCCTAACCCAGCCAAACCCTAACCCGGACAATGCTGGGCCAATTGTGCGCTGCCCTATGGGACTCCGAATTACGGCCGGTTGTGATACAGCCTGGAATCAAATCAGGGTCTGTAGTGACACCTCTAGCACTGAGATGCAGTGCCTTAGATCGCTGTGCCACTCGGGAGCCCAAATGTAATTGGAGAATCCAGTGGGTTCTGGTAGTCTTTAATAGTTGATTCTAAGATTTGTATTTGATCATGTAGATGTTTTTGCTGTCCTTTGTTGTAGAGGTAAAAATATTGGAGAAGTGGTTCATCCATACATCTTCATTTTGGATAGATAACTCTATGTGTTGGTGTTTGTTTAGTTTCCAATTTTCCCAGAAGTGGCTAGATTCTATGGATTCTTCAATTACATTGAGCTGATTTCTGCCGTGCTGTTCCTTCTTTTTCCGCAGTGTATTTCTGTATTGTCTTAGTGATTTACCATAGTGAAGGCATAGGCTCAGGTTTTCTGGGTCTATATGTTTTTGGTTGGATAGGTTTCTCAATTTCTTTCTTAGGTTTTTGCATTCTTCATCAAACCATTTGCAATTTGTTATTTTTCAAAGGTTGTCTGCTTGAAATTTGTATATTTGATAGGGTAGGGTATGATAGGGAAGCTGAGAGGTAAAATATACTTAGGTTTTCTACTGCTAAGTTTACACCTTCACTATTACAGTAAACATTTTGTCCAGAAAATTGTCTAGAAGGGATTGAATTTGTTGTTGCCTAATAGTTTTTTTTAGATTTCCACACTACTTTCTTTCCATCTATAGCATTTCTTAATATTATTCAGTACCTTTGGCTTTGATGCCTCATGATTGAGCATAGCTCTGTTCAAGTAGATTGTGATTTTGCTGAGATCTCATAGGGGTGTCAGTGGACTGACTGTGAATGCCCTAAGAGACTCTGGGTCTGTGATATAGTAGTCTACAGTACTACTGCCAAGCGATGAGCTATAGGTGTACCTACCATAGGAGTCCCCTCAAAGTCTACCATTGACAATATACAGTGCCTTGCAAAAGTATTCGGCCCCCTTGACGGACCTCTGAGACTATCACAGTGCAGGTGCATTTATACGGAGACTTGATTACACACAGGTGGATTGTATTTATCATCATTAGTCATCATTGTTAAAAAAGTTTGAAATATCCAATAAATGTCGTTCCACTTCATGATTGTGTCCCACTTGTTGATTCTTCACAAAAAAATACAGTTTTATATCTTTATGTTTGAAGCCTGAAATGTGGCAAAAGGTCGCAAAGTTCAAGGGGGCCGAATACTTTCGCAAGGCACTGTACATACCCAGCATCTGACAGAGCTGCAGTTGTGACTTGTTTTGTTGGTTAAGTTGTCAAAGTTGTGTCTAGGGGGGCATATGGGGAGGGAATGCTGTCACCTCCAGGTAGGTGTTTGTCCCAGTGTACTGAAGGTGTCAGGTTCTTGTCCAGTTTTAGCATTTAGGTCACCAAAGACTAGTACATGTCTCTGAGCATGGAAATTGTTGATCTCCCCCTCTAGGATGGAGAAGCTGTCATCGTTAAAATATGGGGATTCTATTGGGGGGATATATGAGGACATTTTCCACTGTTGAGATAATTTACTTTTTCATTTCTAGCCAGATGTAAAATGTTCATGTTTAGACTAATTTAATAGAGTGGGTTAGGTCTGCTCTATACCAAAATAGCACACCCCCTGAGTCTCTTCCCTGTTTCACACCTGGTAGTATGGTTGGTGGGACTACCAGCACTCTAACCCAGAGGAAAACAAGTTGGTCCGTCTCCTTTATACCATGTAACTTGTAGGATGTCAATGTCTGTCTCTACTGATGGTTCAAGCTCTACTACTCCACAAAGGCTCCACTCCTCTACCACTACCCCCACTGCAGGCCCTGGCTCAACTCCCCTCTCAGCCGGTTCACCTAGAGGTGCGGGGTCAGGGAGGACACCTAGGCCTCAACAGAGAAGAGTGAGGAACAGAGGTAGGAGCACTGAAACCAACACTGGAACCAGCACAACAGAGGGAGGTGAATCTGAGGACAGATGGTGACAGGTAGCATTGTGGTTAGAGCTTTGGGCCAGTAACCAAAAGGTTGCTGGATCGAATCCCCAAGCTGACAAGGTAAAAATCTGCCATTCTGCCCCTGAGCAAGGCAGTTAACCCACTGTTCCCTGGCCGCTGAAGATGTGGATGTTGATTAAGGCAGTCCCCCGCTCCTCTCTAATTCAGAGGGGTTGGGTTAAATGCAGACAAAATATTTTAGTTGAAGGCATTCACTTGTACAACTGACTAGGTATCCCCATTCAGTCATTCAAGATTATGTGGAGCCAGTACCACCCAGGTTCATGTGGATGTCTATTGGATGTCCCCTGACACCACCACAATGTTTGAGAGAGGATGATATTGTAGAAATTCAGTTTTATAGTGACCAATAACTTTTAGGCTTATTCAATGTGTAATAGTAGTGGAATTACCTCATTTGGACACTTTGGAGATTGGAAGGATACTTGGATGTCCCCCGATACCACCCCACTGTTTGAGAGAGGTCGATATTGTAGAAAATGTGTTTGTATAGTCATCAATATCTTTTAGGCATATTCAATGTGTAATAGCAGTGGAATTACCTAACGTACATACTTAGCACACTTTGGAAAGGTTGAGGGGACACTTGGAGATGTCCCTTGACCGCACCCTTACTAGAACATCTGTAAAGTTCTACCTGTTGTGTTTTATCAATCCCATTTTTCCCTGAAGTGTTTGACTTCTTGTGGAAGCCATCTGATGTGTTTCCCGGTCTATTCATCAATAATTGACATATAGCTTGTCCATGAAAGATGACTTTCAAAATAAAAATAAAACTGTTAGTTTGTGTGCTTGCTCATGTGATCTGAATTGTGCCAATTCCTATCTATGTTCTGACCATTTCCTCATCTCCCAGGTGTTTCCTTTCCAATGACACCAAGTTCACGAATGTCCTTATCATATATCTGCTCATTAAAAGCAGTTACTTTTGGGTATGTCTATTAAGGCAAAGATGTTCATTTTTGACATTACAATTGTGTTCTTGTAGCCCTGGTTATGCAGAAAAGAAAATGGTAAAACACGTCATTGTGGGGCTAATATAAGGGCTGGACATGCAGATAAATGAAATGCCAATTTTTGCTGGGGTCTCGGGACTGATAGGGTTAAGACAACACAAACCTGTGTATTAAGCCATATACATGAACACAGTGCAAACATTCTCACATTGGGGCAATGAAAATAATGGTATATCCTGAAAAGATATGTTTCTGATTCAACACTGCTCTAGTGGACCTCCACTAATACACATTCATCAGCAGCATACAACGAACGTCAGTTAAATCGTGACAATGTCACACACACCTAGTCCCGCGTGACAGAATCCCGCACCCAAACATGGAATCAGCAGGAGCAGCCGAATCTCCTCTCCCATCGATGGAGGAAAGGGTCCTCCATCATACCAGCGTTCTCCATAGGATTGGTTCGGCCATGGACCAAATGATGGAGAGGATGGATCGATGGGAGAGGAGTGGCCTTCCCACCTCATCTCCAGCACCCCCTCCTCCAGCACCTCCTGTTCCTGCTTCCGCATCTGGCTCCGGGGCTCTTCTGCTGACGCTCCCACGGGAGTATGATGGAACGTCGGTGGGGTGCCAGGGTTTCCTTCTACAACTGGAACTGCACCTGGCTACCGTGCGTCCTGCTCCCTCCGGAGAGGAGAGTGTGAGCGCTCTCGTCTCCTGTTTGACTGGGCGAGCTCTCGAGTGGGCCAACGCAGTGTGGAATGGTCCCGACTCGGCGAGGGATCATTACCCCGAGTTCACCCGCCGATTCCGAACTGTGTTTGACCATCCACCAGAGGGTCGTGCGGCGGGTGAATGGCTGTTCCACCTGCGTCAGGAGACGAGGAGCGCGCAGCTTTGCCGTGGAGTTCAGGACCTTGGCCGCAAGAGCAGGGTGGAACGACAGGGCCCTGATAGATCATTTCCGATGCAGTCTCAGGGAGGACGTCCGCAGGGAGCTAGCATGTCGGGACACCACCCTCACACTGGATGAACTCATTGACATGGCTATCCGTCTCGACAACCTGCTGGCTGCATGCAGGCGTTCGGATCAGGTCCTGCCGTTTCCACTTCCCAGCCCTCCTGCCCCTATCCCTATGGAGTTAGGAGGGGCGGCTTCGAGGGGGACCGGAGGACGAGTGTCCTCCTGCACTAGTTGTGGTCGGCGAGGGCACACGGCCGACCTGTGCTGGAGGAATTCATCTGGGAGTCGGGTAGGCAGGCGGAGCACTACTCGATCACCCCAGGTGAGTAAGCACCAGACTCACCCAGAGCTTCCTGTCGGTCATATGTATGTGTTAACTTCTTTCCCTGGGTTTCTTCCCTCTCTACAGCATAAGGTGCTAGTCGATTCAGGCGCAGCTGGGAAGTTCATGGATCGTG
This sequence comes from Oncorhynchus tshawytscha, assembly GCF_018296145.1. NCBI lineage: Eukaryota > Metazoa > Chordata > Actinopteri > Salmoniformes > Salmonidae > Oncorhynchus > Oncorhynchus tshawytscha. Next base: position 53,317,102 of record NC_056440.1, on the reverse strand, counting down.
GGCTCGCGTTAAGGCTGGGGATTCCCCTGGAGTCGTTAGACCTACCTTTCCCCGTGCACTCCTTAGATAGCCGACCATTAGGGTCAGGAGTAGTTAGGGAGGCTACGGTGCCGCTGGACATGGTAACGCAGGGGGGTCATAAGGAGCAGATTAGTCTGTTCCTTATAGATTCACCTGCGTTTCCAGTGGTGTTGGGCATTCCCTGGCTAGCTCAGCACAACCCAGTGATTTCCTGGCAACAGGGGGCTCTTAAGGGGTGGTCAGAGGAGTGTTCAGGCAGGTGTATAGGAGTTGCCGTTGGTGCGACTACGGTGGAGAGTCCAGACCAGGTTTCCACCGTGCACATTCCCTCTGAATATGCCGATTTGGCTATCGCCTTCAGTAAAAAGAGGGCGACCCAATTACCACCCCATCGTCGAGAGGACTGCGCGATAAACCTTCTGGAGAACGCTGCACTTTCTATGAGTCACGTGTATCCATTGTCCCAGGGGGAGACAGTAGCGACGGAAACATATGTTGCTGAATCGCTGGGACAGGGGTACATTCGGCCCTCCAAGAAGGATGGAGGTCTGCGTCCGTGCATTGATTATAGAGGTCTAAATTCCATCACAGTGGAGTTTAGTTACCCACTACCTCTCATCGCTACGGCGGTGGAATCATTTCACGGGGCGCGCTTCTTCACAAAACTGGACCTGAGGAGTGCGTATAATCTGGTACGTATCCGGGGAGGAGGTGAGTGGCCGAGACCTGCCCGGGCAGGGAGTGGTAGTGTACATCGATGACATCTTGATCTATTCTGCCACACGCGCGGCGCATGTATCTCTGGTGCATAAGGTACTTGGGCGACTGCTGGAGCATGACCTGTATTGCAAGGCGGAGAAATGTGAGTTTTTCAAACAGACCATTTCCTTCCTGGGTTATCGTATTTCCACCTCCGGGGTGATGATAGAGGATGGCCGCGTTACAGCCGTGCGTAATTGGCCGACTCCGACCACGGTGAAAGAAGTGCAGCGGTTTTTAGGGTTTGCCAATTACTACCGGAGGATTATCCAGGGTTTTGGTCAGGTGGCTGCTCCCATCACCTCACTGCTGAAGGGAGGACCGGTGCGCTTGCATTGGTCAGCAGAGGTGGGCAGAGCTTTCATTTGTTTGAAGGAGCTGTTCACCAGGAAGCTCGGTCCGGCGGAGCGAAACTATGACGTGGGGGACCGGGAGTTGTTAGCTGTAGTCAAGGCTCTGAAGGAGTGGAGACATTGGCTTGAGGGGATGAAACACCCTTTTCTCATCTGGACTGACCATCGTAATCTTGAGTATATCCGGGCAGCGAGGAGACTAAATCCACATCAAGCTAGATGGGCCATGTTTTTCACCAGGTTTCGGTTTACCATCTCATACCGGCCAGACTCCCAAAACACCAAAGCTGACGCGCTGTCCCGCCTCTATGATACAGAGGAGCGGTCCGTTGAGCCAACTCCCATCATTCCACCTTCATGTCTCGTGGCACCGGTAGTATGGGAGGTGGACGCGGAGATAGAGAGGGCCTCACAGTTAGAGCCGGCCCCCCCTAACTGTCCAGCGGGGGCTCAGTACGTGCCGAGGGGGGTCCGGGATAAGTTGATCCGTTGGGCTCATACTCTTCCCTCCTCGGGTCATCCTGGCATCGAGAGGACAGTGCGGAGTCTTAGAGGGAGATACTGGTGGCCCACGCTGGCTAAGGACGTGAGATTTTATGTCTCCTCCTGCTCAGTGTGCGCTCAGAGCAAGGCTCCTGTCCTCAACTAACTTGTCCCCTTTTGAGTGTGTGTTAGATTACCAGCCGGTCCTGGCCCCATGGCATCAGAGCCAGACCGAGGCTCCTGCGGTTGAGGAATGGGTACAGCGCTCCAAGGACACCTGGAAAGCCGTCCAGGACTCGCTAAGGTTAGCGGGAGAACGGCAGAAGAGGAGCGCTGACCAGCACCGCAGCGAGGCCCCTGTGTTTTCACCGGGGGACAGGGTCTGGCTCTCGACCCGAAACCTGCCCCTCCGCCTGCCCTGTCGGAAGCTGGGGACGCAGTGTGTGGGGCCGTTCAAAGTCCTGAGGAGAATAAACAAGGTATGTTACAGGTTACAACTTCCTAGGTATTACCGTATTAACCCCTCGTTTCATGTGTCTCTCCTCAGGCCGGTGGTGGCTGGTCCCCTGCAAGAAGGTGAGGTGCCTGAGGTCCCAACGCCCCCTCTGGACATTGAGGGGTCCCCGGCGTACACAGTCCGTGGGATTCTGGATTCGAGACACCGGGTGAGGGGCCTACAGTACCTCGTGGACTGGGAGGGGTACGGTCCGGAGGAGAGATGCTGGGTTCCGGTGGGGGACATTTTGGACCCTTCTCTCCTGAGACATTTCCACCGCCTCCACCCGGATTGCCAGGCGCCTCGTCCTCCGGATCGTCCTCGAGGCCGGTGGCGGCGCACTGCGGGAGCCGCACGTCAGGGGAGGGGTACTGTCACGTCTTCCCCCGAAGTTGGCTCCCCTGCCAGTTCGGGCGGTGCTCGGCGGTCGTCGTCACCGTCCTACTAGCCGCTACCGATCCCTTTTTCGTTTGTCTGTTAGTTTTGTCTTATTAGTTTCACCTGTGTGTATTTTGGTTTAATTAGCTTCCCTATATGTAGTAGTTGGACCCACCCTTGTTTTGTGCGGGATTGTCTTTTATTACGTGTGTAGATATTAGGTCGTGGTGTATTTTATTTTCTATACTGGACACCCTGTGGTTTTGGGTTGTCTGGTATAGTGTCCTGCGCCCTGTATTGTGTTGGGCTTATCAGTTTGTTGTGGAATAGTAAAGCACTTTACTCCGTTACTCTCTCTCTGTGTCTGATTCCTGCACACACACCTAGTCCCGCGTGACAGACAATGTAGTTTGTTCTGAATTTAACAGCATAAACCTAGACAAACAGCTGTTTGGTCTTCTGAAATATATTCTTTAAGATCAACAACAGTAAAGACGTTCTTCTATGATGTGTGGCAAGAGCTCCCTTTACAGTTAAAAGCAGTTGATTATGTAAATTGTCCTCAGTAACTAGAATTCCTAGATTCATAACTGTTTGCATGCAAAGTAACAATGCTGGAACCTTGTGGTCCAGTAATTACTCAAAATGTAAATCATGTAAACATGCAGGCAGATGCATATCAGGACAAAAATAAATGAACATTACCTGTAATAACTCACATTGGGCAAATGTTCAATGGCTACAAAAAAAATGTAAAAGTAGCCTGACTTTTAAGGTCTCACAACCTGTAAATGGTTTGTTGTTCAACATTACTAACACAATAAAGTGGAACAGACAACATTTTAAATACTTTGAATTTATGAAATAGACAATCGTAATATCAAAGATATCAAATTCACAGTTATGCTACAAAACAAACTTCATAAGAGGTTTTAAAACTAGGTTCTATTTGACAAAAAAACAAAAAAATCCATGACGTACACTAAGGCATTGTTGGCAGAATAGATAGATGCAGTTCAATGCATAATTAATAAAATGCACCAATACATTTCTTGGTATACCAAAAAATATTGCTATGAAGTTGTAAATCACAGCTGGCCTAACATTAGTACATCCTCCACTGATTCTGGAAGCACTGTTTCAGTTTCAAACGCTGGGAATTTCACTAAACTCAAACTAGCAAGGGCAATGATCAAGTCAGTCATAAACTGGCTAATAGGCTAGCATATCTCTTTATGTAGCTCTTTATTTCGCAACTTAAAAACACGGAGCCTCACGTTAGCTAGCTACCCAGCTAGCACAGTTGATCTGGGACGATTCTGTCTGAGAGTCGGGGCACTCGGCTGAGAGTCACACTCGGCCGACGTCATGTGGCCTGAGTTTGGGCCGCCTTCGTCAGTATTACTTATGAGTGGGATGAAGGGATTGAGTTGTGGTGTGAGTTATCTGGCCCAAATGTATCACTTGGGCCTCGGCCAATTCCGGTGAGAGTTATCTGGCCCAAATGTATTACTTGGGGCTCGGGCCAATTGGGGCTACTCTCTGGCAGATGATTACACAGGCTGATTTATATAATTTCATTATTTATATTTTTTTTCCATATTTTTCTCATTGTTTCTGTGATCCAAAAATAAAATTAACATTTAAATGAAATTGTGTAGTATTTTTATATTTTAATATTTTGATACTTTGTGCAAGGCAATTGATAAGCATTACAAACTTTGGTCTAAGACACTGCATTGCAGTGCAAATTGCATTTCTACAGACGCTGGTACGAGACCTGTGCCAGCCGCGACCGGGAGACCCATGAGGCGACGTGCAATTGGCCCAGCTTGTCTGAGTTAGGGGAGGGGTTGGCCGGCCGGCCGGGAAGTCCTTGTCCTATTGCGCTGTAGCGATTCCTGTGGCGGGCTAGGCGCATGCATGCTGACACGGTCACCAGGTGTATGGTGTTTCTTCCGACACAAAATGTTTATTTGTGGATGGGTATAATTTGTATGTATAAAATGTATAATCGTCATATTTAAAATGACAAAATTGGGTAATTTTGTGTACATTTATTTAAATTTGCTTCTGGCTTTTTCTGGGGGGATTCTGGTAAGATGCTGGCAAAGTCGGCTGAATTCTGGTCAATGGAAATGGCCTGATGTACTTGGGCCGATTCTGGGTAGACATTCATTTTGATTCCAGGCTGATTCAATCAGTTCCGGGCCCCCCAGGAAGAGGGCCACTTCTGGGCCGATTCCTATTGCTAGCTGGGTAGCTGCTGGGAGGCATGCCATGTAATTGGATGCAGATGTCATTTGTTGCTAGCTAGCTATGTTGAACGACCGTTATCCAGTTAGTATATCTCGTGTTCGTAAATTTACTGTGTCTATGTACTCCAATTTCGAAGTTCAGTGAGCTGTACTCTCTTACTTAGATGTCTGGAAGTAGTTAGCAAGTTAGCTTGGGTGCTTGACTGCTGTTTTTAGTACAGAACGCTCCCAATCAACCCTTAAAGAGATGGGTGGGGTACATTGTGTATTTGATCTATTTGTACCTAAGGGGAAAATACTGTAGCCTAACCGACACATACACACATAAGACAATATTGTTCGTAATTAGGGCGCATCAGCCAGCACTGCATTTGTGTATTGGTCAATTTCAATTGTACTTCATTTGTGAAGTCCATACGGAAAGGTCATGGACATCAGTGCAATTGATAGAGAGAGTGAATAGAGAAAGAGGGGGGAGGAGAGAGAGAGAGAGAGAGAGTTAGAGAGGCACACAGACACGCATACACAGTGGAGAGAATTTTCTCCGTATTATCATAATCTTCATGCACAATCTGTTTATTAAAACCACCCCTCCCTGAAGCATATGGTTAATACATGTCTATTTAGATTCAGCTTGGCCAGGCTCCCAGTGTATAATTAAACCACAAGCACGCCCACAAACAAATGTACCAGTACTGTAGGTGCGTCCTAAATAGCACCCTATTCCCTATATAATACACTACTTTTGAGAATAGGGTGCCATTTAGGAAGCATCCTGACCTAGGAGGAAATGTTATACACTCACTCTGGGAGAAGAGAGGTGATAAGAGAAGTGGTGTACCGTAAGCAGATCCATATATGCAGAGTTCGGCAGACCCAGCTGAGGACTTTATTATGTGGTACGTTGTGGTTTAGCTGGTAGAGCATGGAGCTTGCAACATCAGGATTGTAAGTTCAAGTCTCGTTGTGGTGGCCATCTATATATGCACACACTGTAAGTCACATTGGATAAAAGGCGCATATGATTTATTTATTCACTTAAATTTGTTTGAACTATTAATTTTCAGGGAAACCCATATAATAACTCATTTAACAACAGAGTTGTAAACTGCCCTATCAGTACGTGGGAACCCAGGTGTAATTTGTTTTGTAAGGTATTCCATAACTGTGGTGCATTAAAACTAAAGGGGTATTTACCAAACTTTGTGGAGACAAGCGTGACTCAAGAGTTAACCAACCCTGCGAACGGGTTTGAAATCTCATATTTTGATATTTCAACAGGGAAGTGAGGTGTATGGTGGTTGGAAGCTTGTGGAGCAGAGCTTCGTAAACAAGAAGGGAGTAATGAAGTGATCTTCTGGACTTTAGTGAGGTCCAGCCGACCTTCCGATACAGGGTGCAGTGATGAGTATTAAAACTGTCACCTGTAACAAAGTGAAGACACTATGGTAGACGACATCCAAAGGTTGAAGCGTAGAGGCTGCTGCATTCTGGTAAATGGCGTCACCATAGTCAAGAACTGGCAGGAAAGTTGACTATACAATCTCTATCCTGCTGTTCATGGAGAGACAAGATCTATTTCTAAAAAATAAACCCACTTTAAATCTTAGCTTTTTAAGTAGCTCATCAGTATGTTTTTATATGTTAGATCTTTATCAATTTGAAAGCCCAGATATTATCAGCTTGAACCTGCTCAATGAGAGAACCATCCATTGAGTGAATGTAGCCCATCAGATATTTTTCTATGAATTAAAGAACATTTTTAGTTTTACCAGCATTATGTTCAAGTTTTAAATCAACAAGGGCTATTTTGTAATGTAACAAAATCAGAATGCAGTTCTATCATAGCTTGATAAACAGTCGGTGCAATGATATACATGACTGTATTGTATGCATACACATGAATATTACAGGATTTAACCCATCAGAGTCTAAACCATGTCTAAGCCGAGGGTGGGGGAGTTCTAAGAAGCTATTGTTGTCACATGTGCTCCCTCTCCTGCCTCTAGGCCACCAGGCTGCTTGTTAGGGCACACACCTGTCACCAGTGTCAGGCGCATAATGACATTCACCTGGACTCCATCACCTCCTTGATTACCTGCCCTATATATGGCACTCCCTATGGTTTCTTCCCCATTCATTAATGTTTCTGTTCATGTTCCATGTTGGTGTGCTGTTTGTATTACGTGTTTGTTTAATTTATTTATTAAAAGTATTCACTCCCTGAACTTGCTTCCCGACTCTCAGCATACATCGTTACTGTCACGTTCATCATAACGAGGAGACCAATGCGTAGCGTGATAAGAATACATACTTATTTTGATAAAAAACAACAAAACGAACATGAAGCTATGAGACACAAGTACTGACGGGCAACTACACATAGACAATAACCCAAGGAATACAGCTACCTAAATATGGTCCCAGATCAGAGACAACGATAAACAGCTGCCTCTGATTGGGAACCAATCTAAGGCAACCATAGACATATAAACAACTAGATATACAACAACCCTTAGACCTACAAAAAACCCTAGACAATAAAGAAACTACACAAACCACCCTCGTCACACCCTGACCTAACCAAAATAATAAAGAAAACAAAGATAACTAAGGTCAGGGCGTGACAGTTACAATTGTTTTAAAAAGGTCATACCAAGGATAATTTTGCTATTTGATAGAATTTTAAGACCCCTTGAAGTATCAAAAAAATAAATCATGTATTTGCCAATTTTTTTTGGGGGGGGGAATTACTGCTATTAGCCCATACAAATGCACTGAATAACAGATAGTCCCAAAAAATATATCTGAGCGATTCAAGAAAGATCAGGAAACATGTTATATTATGTATTTAACCCATTATTTTGGCACTAGATAGTCTAAGCCTGGGAGGGGGGGGCTTAGACAATCTGGTGGAATTGTTTTAAGGTCATACCAAGGATCATATAGCGATTTGATTTTGATCAGGAAACATGTTTATATATATATATATTTTTTAAATGTTTGAGCATGCTACCTCCACATGGGCAATGGGTACAGTACATTATACAGAGAATATAATATGACTCAACAGTCACTGTTCTCTGCTATTAATTTCAAAAATAGAGAATGGACATTGGAATATTTACTCTGCCTATCATAGAGTATACCATACTCCCTACTGTATCTATATGGGTGACTATCTATATGACGCATACATCTCAAACAGTAAGAAACAAAGTTCCCCTCTCAGGAAAAATTGTTATTCTAATATAAACTAAAGAGATATTCTGTACTAATTAACAGCATTCCATAGTACATTTTAGAGGGAGTAATGTTCTCCTGTGTATTCCTGACCATTGTATCTCTCCATGATCGATGCATCGCTACATCCTGAGGTATAGGGAGAAATCATGCTCTTCTCATTGTAACAGAGATTGTGATTCACTAATGTCAGCTGCTGCAATGCACTAAACAGTATTTTACATTGATTTCTACAGGCATGAATATTGTACAGTATGTTGTACTGTCATTGATTGTTACTCCGTGTCTACTATTTCTTTATGACTGCTGTGCAAATCAAATTCCATTCATTAATTTATTCAGACTACACAACAAAATGCTGCAACATGCAGCAGAAATAAAGCTGCATAGCCATGTTATCAGCCCCCTCCCCTGTAATATGTGACAATGAGCTTTTATCCAAAGTGACTTACAGCTTTACCAACAGCACTACAGAAGACTAAGATGGACAGGAGCAGTAGCGATGGAGACGACCAACAGAAGTGGAATATAGGGGCTGCATACTAACCGATGCAGGAGCTCCCGTGGATCAGGTAGGAGCCATTGTCATGGAAACCGTTCCTGCACTCACAGTGGTACCAGCCCGGCAGGTTGACACAGCGGGAGTGATTGTGGCACTGGATCAGGCCCTCCGCACACTCGTCAATGTCTGGGGGAAACACACAGTATATCTGATGCCATCAACATTATTTTTCACAAAGATCCTATGTAATTCTATAACATGTGCACTTAAGGCAATCCTAACTGACTCCTGATTGTTACAATTCAGGGCAGGTGGGGCAGAGCCTGTTTTGAACCCCACCTTTTAAGCTAAAAAAATATATTGTTAGGTTGCATGTTATTTTGGCATTAATACGTGTCACAAATCAGTTTTGCAAACAATGTAAAAAAATTAATAAAATGTCTTTCTTGAGTAAGGCAGCTTCAAAATGCAGCTATTTCATTCTAGCTCAGTGGAAAATATGGAGAAAATATGGAGCGTTGGAGTTGGTAATGTTATCTAGTTATGCCGTGATTGGCTCTGTGTTCTGTCACTCACGGGGTCACTACATCACCACATAATCAAATCAAATTGTATTTGTCACATGCGCCGAATACAACAGGTAGACCTTACAGTGAAATGCTTACTTACAAGCCCTTAATAATAACCAACAATGCAGTTAAGAAAATGCATTAAAAAAGTAAGCGATAAGAATAACAAATAATTAAAGAGCAGCAGTAAATAACAGTTGAGGTAATATCTACAGGGAGAGTTTGAAAATTCAAGCCCCTTGGGTGCTGCCAAAGATTTACATTAGAAATGCCCATCCAAGAAGACTCAAGGTCATTGGCCAAAGATTAAATGATGTTAAATCACGTTATATCTACCGTAGCTTTGATCTACCGTAGCTTTTATTGGACTGTCAACATCATACTTTCAAAATCTTAGATAGCAAGCAAGAGAAACAGTTATCATCATGAATCAAGTCAACAATCTACTGGAAAATCCTTTTCAATCCTCGTCATATCAAGAGAAATGATAGATAAAACCTATTGGTGCTGTTTGGTCATTGGATTTAAGCATGACAAAACAAGTTAGTAATCTCAAATTCAACAGTGAGTGGTTTGGAAGGAATCAGTGGCTAACTGCAAGCATTGCAAAGCAATCACTAGCCTGCTATTCAGTGGAGTGGGAGTTTGGTCCAAGTCTGTGTTTAATGGTCTCTTTTCCAAGCTTAAAAGGATAAACATTCACATGCAACACCATGGGCCAGAAAAGGTTGAATACATAGGCCATGCTGTCAATCCAGCATGACTTCAAAATAACTAGAAACTTAAAACTGAAAAATCTCAGACTTTCAGTCAGGAATTCAGTCCACTTTCTAGTGCTCTGACCTGAATATCACTGATGTCATGATCTCCTTCCTAGCATACGTCATCGCTGCAGGGAATAATCAGATGGACCCTGACAAGGTGAGAGAGGTGGTGGATTGGCCTCAACCCACATCCAGAGTGCAGTTGGGGTTTTCTTGGGGTTTGCTAACTTCTACCGTCGTTTCGTCCGGGGTTACACCATCGGACCCCAAGATCATCCTCCCTAGCGGCTGATATCATCTGGGGAATAGATAGTCTGGTCTGCAAGGTGCATTGTTTCCAGCCGGACCCTGGGGGGGCTAACCGGATGTTTGTCTCGGACTCTGCCCATGCTCTGGTCCTGAAATGGGCACATTCCTCGAGGCTCACTTGTCATCCTGGCTCCCGTCAGACCTTGGATTTCGTCCAACAACACTTCGTGGCCCACCATGGTTCCTGACGTTTCCGCGTTCATTACCCCCTGCACTGTGTGCTCAGAACAAGACTCCGCGGCAAGCTCTGGCTGGCCTCCTTTAACCACTCCCTGTTTCTCACTGCCCCTCGTCATATATCCTTGGACTTCATCACGGGTCTCCCTCCGTCAGATAGCAACACCACCATCCTTATGGTGGTGGATAGGTTTTCCAAAGCTGCCCATTTTATCCCCCTTTCTAAGTTGCCCTCAACTAAGAAGACGGCCTAATTTATGGTGCAGCATGTCTTCCGGATCCATGGACTTCCAGTCGACATTGTCTCCGATCATGGTCCTCAGTTCTCATTCCGGTTTTGGAAGGCGTCCTGCATCCTCACTGGGTTGTCGGCTAGCATGTCCTCTGGTTTTCAACCCCAGTCTAACGGCCAGTCGGAGCGAGCTAATCAGGACCTGGAGACGACTCTACGTTGCCTCGTCTCCACCAATCCCACCACCTGGATCCAGCAACTTGTGTGGGTGGAATATGCCCACAACACTCTTCCCTGTTCTGCTACTGGTCTCTCGCCTTTTCCTGCGATATCAGACCCCGCTCTTCCCAGAGCAAGAGGAAGAGGTCCCACTACCGTCTTGGGCAGAGGGTATGGCTTTCCACTCGGGATCTGCCCCTCCAGGTGGAGTCCTGCAAACTCCCCCGATTAATCAGCCCTTTCCCCATCTCTAAGGTCCTTAGCCCCTTTGCTGTTCGCCTTCTGCTGCCCCGCATCCTCCGTATACGTACATCCCACTTTCCATGTATCTAGAATTAAACTCCTGTCTCACAGCCCTTTTCTCCTGTTTCCAGGCCCTTCCCTCTCCCTGTCTCATCGATGGCCATTTGGCATACACAGCGAGGTGCCTCCTGGGTGTTCAACCTCAAGCCAGAGGATTCCAGTACCTGGTTGACTGGAGGAGAGGTCTTGGGTCCCTGCCAGGAATATCCTGGACCCAGCCCTCATCATAGAAAATTCTAAAAATAAAGAAACTCTTGAATGAGTAGGTGTCGAAACTTTTGACTGGTACTGTATGTATTTTAAAAAGGCAGTAAATAAGCCTGAATTAACTGTTTCTCTGGCAGACAAGGCTCCAATGATATCCAGGTGTAGCGGTGGTAAGGATTCACTCCATGATGCTGAAAAGAAAGCTCTGCTTTTGGGACAGCTTTATGTAGGACTTAACCATTTCTGGGCACTGTATGTCACCGTTATAGTGCAATTCAATATTGTTGTGTTGAGTAGTGGCTTTGCTGGCATGGATATACTGTATATATATTCCCACCAAGATTTACGTTCTAAAATCACAACTGGTTACAATAGATGTGTACTACTGGATTGTCAATATATGTATAGGCCTGTTATCACCAAATAATTCTCAAAAATAGAAAATAGCATTTAAAAAATAATCTGCAAAAGTTTCTGTAGGAACTACACAGTGTTTATGCTAGCTACACCCAGCTCTGCTGTGATGGTGTATGGGGCTGTCCCACTTGTATCTCCTGTCCCATTTGAGCTACAGTCATGACATGTTGTATATATATGCATCTCTTCATGAGTAATCTAATGTAGCAGGTGTAAAAGAAACACCTGCAACTAGATCCCCTATATGCTGGTCTTGATGAGAAAGAAAATAACTGTCAGGGGAGGTTCTCTTCTGCACTGTTTAACCAATCCAGTAAATGTGGAGGAGGAGTTAAGATGGAGTATCTCCTTGTGAACATCCAAAAGCAGAAGTCACATCACAGGCTCTCTTTCCATTTCCCCTGAAAACCGGAACAGAGGCTACCTCATGAGCAACAAGTTTCCCATAAGAACCTATAAACTCGGCCCATTACACTTTCCAGCAAATTATACATTTTGTCCCCCACCAAACTTTGAAAAATAATATCTCCTTTCCCTTTGGAGCTACAGTCATTAAATATTTTCTCTCTGTCATTAATCCAGGCAACATAAATTTGAAAAGTTGTAACTAATTTGCCCTAGGGTGGGCACTGGATCAGTTGTGGAAGACATTTCTTTCCACAACACTACGATCATGTCACCTCAAGAGCTTCATTAAGGGAATGAATAGACAGGAAACATACACGTTGGCACTTTATCACACAATCTCTCTCTCTCTCCATTTTAATAGCCTCACAAGGAAAAATAATCTCTACACGTCCGTGTTATGAGAAAAAAATGCTACATAATATACAGACAGCACCGTCATGGTACAGTATGTGTGCCGAGTGTGTGTACACAGGAGTATGCATTGGGGAATCACTTTGCTACACAGCTTTGAGTGATTCTGATCCAATCTTTGACTGAATACAAACAAATCAAACAGGAGGTAGATGTAGCCTTACAACACTGTGCATGATTATTTAAATGTTATGGTCGCAAAGGCTATTGCAAGACAGAATCAGTTATTAGAACAGAAAGGATGTCATATTTAATGTCAAAGGGCAACTATGAGTATCTGGGATTCAAAATCTACAATATTGTTACACTTGTAATGAATGTGTAAATTTGTATTTTTTTCAACAGAATGCTACAATAGGTTTCATATGCATTTACTGTACAAGTCTAATGCTTTTGATTTAAGTGATATCCTATATTTTTTAAAGAATTATGAATAAGTTCTACAGCATAACAAGTTATTCTTTTCTTTTTTCATTAAACTTTTATTTAATCAGGAGAGCCCATTGAGATAAGGGTCTCATTTTCAATGATGCCCTATGGACATCAAATTTTAAAAAATGTAAAAAATTAAAACATACCAATAATAATACAGGTTACATTTTTTTTTACTTGACCACAATCCGTTTTAAATTGAATCAAAACAATGCAATTCTCATTTAAGAAATTCAACAGAACGGGTTTGGTAATGTTTTTATATTTCAACAACAAAGTTAGGTAAGTCGGAAGCTTGTTTAGTAGAGCTTTGTAAACAAAAAGGGAGTAGTGAATTGATCTACGGGACTTTAATGAGGACCAGCTAACCTTTTGATACAGGATGCAGTTATTCATAACTAATCATTTGTGATAAAGCAAAGGGCACTATGGTAGACGGCATCCAAAGGTTTAAGAGTAGTGGCTGCTGCATTCTAGTAAATTGTATTACCATTGTACAGTCAACTTTCTTGCTAGTTTTTGAGCATCTGCTTCCAGCTGTGTAGAGTGAGGCAATATCTATAAAAAGAAGTTGACTTTAACCATTTACACTAATGGGAATAGACCTATATGGATAGGGCTACATTTTAATGTTTCTTACAGAAAATTTTGAAAAACATATGCATAACCATGGTAGCAAATGAAAGGGAAAAGTTTGGAGATAATGCAGAAATTAGACCAAAAGGTGAAAACACAACAGTTCACCTGACAAGACTGAATCTAAACTTAAAACACTTGATTTTATGTGTGTTTTATATTTACTGTACTTCTCGCCACATTTGTTGATAAGGACATCTGACAATACTCTGGATACATATGACTATTCCTGGAAAATGTAGGGTAGGTGTAGCATAAGACAAGAAAATTACAAAGGTTTGAGTGAGAGGACTAACTGGTGTCTCCAAGTTGCCACACATCTCTCCAAAATGTGCACAGTTCCTGAGCAATTTTAATGCACTTATGACCCAAAGAATAGTCTTCAACTATAAGGGATGGATCAACATTTCCAGAATGGGTATTTGAGAATACTGGTAAAAATATGTTGAAAATGAATTCTGAAAAATTCACAATAAATGATATTTAATTACCATAAAAATTCCATGAAAACTGAATAAATATGTAGGCTATAGCAGCCTATAGGTAAATAGTGGTTTCTTCCTTGTCTTCTCTCTCTTTGGCGGTGATGTGAATGATGAATGATGAATAACTGTAGTTGTGTGTGCAGAGGCCTGTCGGTTGAGCAAGTCAAATCCGACATAACAAGAACAGCCACAGAGAGAACTCTACCAGGGGTCGCTAAAATGATTGTCCTCAAAACAGTTTTATCGACTTGGGGCTCATGTTGGCCTATGACACATTTGAACTCGCCCTACTCTCTGATTGCTTAACTTACAGAAATGTACCACCTCTATTGAACCTTATCATCACACCAACAAGATCTAGGATCCAAATTCACTGCATGCCTGCCTTGATGTTCATAAAACTCCACGGGATCCCTCTTGCGCAGTGGAACCCAGAACGATGTGACCACATGGTTACTGTGCTCTCCTTACACCACCACGAATCGAAGGGCGTTCAAATCACTTAAAATAATCCTCATCATGATCTGTTGCCTAGTCCAACTCGTCACTTATTATTACAAATAGAAGATTATCACAATTGTGCTCGTTTGGTGAAGTTAGATCAAAACAGAATCAATATTTCGCAACATCACAATGATGAATTTATATTTTACATAACTGAAATGGATATAATAGCATAAAGGCTAGCCTACTGTAACAACACCTCCTCAGTCATTTAACAGTGTGTGCAACTAAGCAGGATATACGCTTTGATTAAAAGAAAATAGGCTGACAAGAAAGGCTAATAGTTTAACAACATCTCCTTTAATTTGCCCATGAAACAGTAATCCAGGAAGATCTAAATGTCTATTCCCATGAAACTGATTGAGATCAAATTATTGGTATGCAGTTTGGACATTTGCCCCGTAGCACATGAAGAATTCACGATTGACAGTGATGATGGCCTATTTTGAAATTAGGTATGTCAGACTTGGTGTATGTGTGGGCTTAGGAAGACGTTTCAATTGGAGGATGCATTGTATGCATTGCCTATTTTACAATGATATTCAATAGGCTACATCTGTCGGTGTATACTGTGATTGAGAAATAAGGACATAATTTAAATGTGTTGCACTCCCTCACCTAAAAAAAAGAGCACTACCCCACTGCACATTGCAATTGATATTCCAACCCTGAGCCCCAGCCTGCTCTGCTCATGATGATGAAAATGTTTTTTTATTCTGCCTAACCAATACTGTGCTGTGTAGGCCTACAGTGGCAGTTCAGGAAGAGGCAAATATTTGTTGTTGATTAATTAAGGACTAGTCTAAAAAAAATCTATATCTTGCATGCGGACTAGCCTATAGCCTATGTTCTGTTCAGTTTGAGAGGGTGAGCAGGTAGATGAGAAGGAGAAGAGGACCGAAGGTCAACTTTGATAGCTTGCTACTACTATACTAAACAAAAATATAAATGCAACATGTAAAGTCTTGGACCCATGTTTCATGAACTGAAGTAAAAGATCCCAGAAATGTCCAATACACACAAAAAGCTTTATTTATCTCAAATTTTCTGCACACATTTGTTTACATCCCTGTTCGTGAGCATTTTTCCTTTGCCAAGATAAACCATCCACCTGACAGTTGTGGCATATCAAGAAGCTGATTAAACAGCATGCTCATTACACAGGTGCACTTTGTGCTGGGGACAATAAAAGGCCACTCTAAAATGTGTAGTTTTGTCACAGTGCAACTTTCAGCACCATCAGCTGTCCATTTCTGATTGATTGTGCCGCAAATGCTGCTTCAAGATTCAGCACCACATTGTAGGTTACTCAAATCTGTCACATTGTTAGGTCTGTCGCTGTTAGGGCCACCAGAGCTGTAGCCAGATAATTTAATGTTAATTTCTCTACCATAAGCTGCTTCCAACGTAATTTTTGAGAATTTACATCCAACCAGTCTCACAACCACAAACCACATGTAACCATGCCAGCCCAGGACCTCCACATCCGGTTACTTCAACTGCCTGGATCGTCTGAGACCAGCCACCTTGACGACTGATGAAGATGAGGAGTATTTCTCTCTGTAATAAAGCCCTTTCGTGGGGAAAAACTAAGTCTGATTGGCTGGGCCTGGCTCCCAAGTTGTTGGGCCTATGCCTTCCCAGGCCCTCCATGGTTGCGCCCCTGCCCAGTATTGTGAAATCCATTGATTAGAGCCTAATTTATTTATTTGATTTGACTGATTTCCTTATATGAGGGAAATCTTTTTGCATGTTGCATTTATATTTTTGTTCAGTATATAATTTATTTTAATAACAACAATGTTTCTTGTCCATGGTGCATTCATCAGAGTTATTGACCTAACAGCGAGACAGATTTGAGTAACTTGTGGTGCTGAAACTTGAAGCAGCAGTCACGCCACAATCAATTGGAAATGGACAGCTGATGGTGCTGAAAGTAGGCAAATTTCAGTAGGCATAATTCATTTCAACACCTGTGATCCCACAACCTTCTTGCACGCAGCCCTGTGTGCAATCAAAATTCCTGTAAGCATTCCATGTAATGCTTACAGGCAGCGGAGGATTTAGGTATAGGCGACATGGGCAGATGCCCAGGGCGGCATCTTGCCGGGGGAGGCACAGGGCACCCGCACAAAAACAAATAAATTAGGAATGGTGACATTTGCGCGATCGATTTTCTATCGCTCATTTGCACTTCACGTCAATGATATGTCACCGAGTGGGACTGTGGGTCAATTAACCTTGTCGGAGTGGGCGCCCTGATTCTAGTTTGTGAGCTAGGCAGGCTACTGCCTGGGAAGGTCTCCCACTCAGAAGTACGAGATGGGGAGAGGGGCAGGGGTAGGGCTAGTGGGAGACCTGAGGTCAACCTACTAGAAGTCCGAGGTAGGAGGAGAGGGGGAATCTATCAAATAGCGTACCTCTAACTTTGTACAGTACTAATGCAATTAGTTGTGAAATTTAGTTTGTGTGTTTCTTGTTTGAAGCGCAATCATGTACTAATCAGGTTCTCTTCTTTATAAGTGTGTTTGTGTATTTGTGTGAAATAGGATTTGTGCAGTTTAGTTTTATTTGTGTTTTTTGTTGGCAATAGGGTAATAATTATATATGTTTTTTGTAATTATATACTCCAATTTGTTTCTATTTGTCTTTCTAACTTATGTTTTAAAATTAAAATCTTATTTTTTATATTTATATAGTTTTAAATGTTATGATTATGTATTTGAATGAAATGCAGTTTCTAAAATAGCATATCTAAGGATCTGGTCTGTCCAAGAAGTGAGGGGGGAACGCTAAGGATGTTCTCTACTATCCACTTTATATTTTAATATTGTTTTTGGGTATATTGGAGGGTCATTGTTTTTTTTCTCAAGCATTCAGGGAGGGTTTAGGCAAAATATATTTTGCTGAAGGGAGGGCCATCCATTTTAATTTCAGAGGTCCAATTTTCTCCATGTAACCCTTATTATAAATAACTTTCACTCCCTAAGGTACTTTTTTTGTTGTTGGAATAACTAGAGGAAGCACACTTACAGTTGTTTGGTTTGGAACACAACCCTGCATCCCGCCATTACACAATTACTACTGTTTACGCAATCCCAAAATGGTCCATTAAAAATCGCAATCTAGGTCATGTTGGCATGATTTGAAAGCCTGTTCTATTGCTTACCTGACTAGCTAAGTTATAAAATAGGATCTTACAGTGTTTGGCTTTGACAAGGCAATTCAGAGAAACAGACCGTAATTTTGGAGCGCATAGAAAGGAGTGATGAGTGAAAGTTTTTTAACAATAAACATAGGTTCATTCTGATCAAAACAACCCAGGGTATGACGACATGTAATCTTGTAACTGTACATCAAACATAGTGATCTTAAAAGCTGACAATGTATATGCGTTTTATGATTCGGATATGTGAAGTGCATGTGGCTTGCTTGTATGACATCAAAGTGGTATTTTTTATAATCCTGAACGTCTTGTCTTTCAAAAATACACTTGGTCATCTTAATTTACAGTGACAATGATCAGACAACAAAAAATATGCAAAGTTACCCAATTAGCGGGAGGTATGGGGACAACTTCTTGTCGGGATTGGTGTTCAAGTTCAGAACGACTGTCAGCCAAAAACCATACAGTGCAAAGCCAGAACTCTAACGCATGTCTGGTATGACCTACGTATGTACAGCCACTATGTTCCAATTTAGATGCTTAATAGTGCCCAAATCGGCCATTTTTAACCTGTATACTGGTACGAGTGGAAAGGGTTGAATCTTAGCTTTTTAACAAGCTCACTAGTATGCTTTTTTAAAACGTTAAATCCTTGTCAATTCAAATGCTCAGATATTTATAGGCGGGAACCCAATCGATGAGAGAATCCTTCAATGAATAAATATGTAGTCCATCTAAAACATTTTTGCAAGAATTACAGGACATGTATTTAATGTGGTGAGAACTGAATATATGTTTTAAACCAACCAGGGCTTTTTGTAAGGCAACCAAGTCAGATTGCAGCTCTAACAACGGCTGGTCTACAGTTGGGGCAATGGCATAGATAACAGTATTGTCAGCATACAGACTAATTACAAGTTAACAGATATATAAATAATATTGGTCTAACATAGTAAAGAGAAAAGGTCCCAATAACAACCCCTGTGTTACACCTTTCATAATATCCAGGAAACTAGACTTAACACCATCTGAAATCAGTGTCCTGTCTGACAGATAGTTCTCAAACCACTTAAAAGAAGCCTTATCCAGACCTATTTCAGTCAACCTTGGAATGAGAGGCAGCACAATTATTTTTATTATCTAAGCAGTTTAACACATCTGAAACAAGCCTACCAGCTGAAATGGTGAAATGTCCAGGCCTAAAACCTTATTGGTGCACATTAAGAATAAAGTTTGAGGTGAAAAAAGTTATTGGCTGAAAGTTGGCCGGGGATTATACAACTTTGGAATGGCAAGATCATTTGGAAATTGTATGGTAGCTATCTACAGCGCAAGAAACTATTCAGACCTCTTGAATTTTCCCACATTTTGTTGTGTAACAAATTGGGATTAAAATGTATTTAATTGACTTTTTTTCCTCATTCGAGCTACACCAAACAATCTGTCAAAGTGGGGAAAAAAAATCTAAATAAAAGTTCAGATTAATGACAAATAACACACTAATACACAGTATCTTGATTAGATAAGTATTCAAACCCCTGAATCAGTATGTGTTAGAATCACCTTCGGCAGCAATTACAGCTCTGAGTCTTTTTATATACGTCTCTAAGAGCTTTGCACACCTGGATTGTACAATATTTTCCCATTATTCTTTTTAAAACGCATCAAGCTATGTTAAGTTGATCATTGCTAGACAGCCGTTTTCAAGTCTTGTCAAAGATTTTCAAGACAGTTTAAGTTAAAACTGTAACTAGGCCACTCAGGAACATTCAATGTTGTCTTGGTAAGCAACTCCAGTATATATTTGGCCTGGAGTTTTAGGTTATTGTCCTGCTGAAAGGTGAATTTGTCGCCCAGTGTCTGTTGGAAAGCAGACTGAACCAGGTTTTCCTCTAGGATCTTGCCTGTGCTTAGCTCCCAAAATGAATCCCTAGTCCTTGCCGATCATGAGCATATCCATGACATGATTGGGGCGGCAGGTTGCCCGGTGGTTAGAGCGTTGGACTAGTAACCGAAAGGTTGCAAGATCAAATCCCCGAGCTGACAAGATAAAAATATGTTGTTCTGCCCCTGAACAAGACAGTTAACCCACTGTCATTGAAAATAAGAATTTGTTCTTAACTGACTTGACTAGTTAAATAAAGATAAAATAAAATAAATGATGCAGCTACAACCATGCTTTAAAATATGAAGAGTGGTGCTCAGTGATGTGTTACATTTGGCTTCACATATCTTAATTGTAAAGGGTTTAAACACTGTTTCCCATGCTTGTTCAATGAACCATAAACAATTCATAAACATAAACAAAAAGAACATGCATGCACCTGTGGAATGGTCGTTAACCTTTCTGGCGCAGGCATTCCGCTAGCGACCCACCTGCTCTGACAGCTGATGCTTAAAGTTAGTGAGGGAGATATGAGTCTCCAGCTTCAGTGATTTTTGCAATTAGTTCCATTCATTGGCAGCAGAGAACTGGATGGAAAGGCGGCCAATGGAGGAATAGGCTTTGGGGATGACCAGTGAAATATACCTGCTGGAGCACGTGCTATGGGTGGGTACTGCTATGGTGACCAGTGAGCTGAGATAAGGCAGGGTTTTACCTAGCAAAGACTTATAGTTGACCTGGAAACAGTGGATTTGGTGACAAATATGGAGCGAGGGCCAGCCAACGAGAGCATACAGGTCACAGTGGTGGGTAGTATATGGGGCTTGGGTGACAAAACAGATGGCACTGTGATAGACTACATCCAGGTCGGCAACACATTTCCATAACAGACTGACCAAGTGAATCCAGGTAAAAGCTATGCTCCCTTATTGATATCACCTGTTAAATCCTCTTCAATCAGTGTAGATGAATGGGAGGAGACAGGTTAAAGAAGCATTTTTAAGCCTTTAGACAATTGTGGCATTCAGAGGGTGAACAGGCAAGACAAACGATTTCAGTGCCTTTGAAAGGGGTATGGTAGTAGGAGCCAGGCGCACCAGTTTGAGTATGTCAAGAACAGCACCGCTGCTGTTTTTTCAATGCTCAACAGTCTCCCATGTGTATCAAGAATGCTCCATTCAAAAGACAACCAGTCAACTGCCGAAAGCATTGGAGTCAACATGGGCCAGCATCTCTGTGGAACGCTTTCAACACCTTGTAGTGTCCAAATTGAAGCTGTTCTGATGGCAAAATGGGGTGCAACTCAGTATTAGGAAGGTGTTTTGTACACTCAGTGCATGTAATGCATTGTCATACAAAGTTTAAAGATAACATATTTATCTTTGTAAACCATACAAAAACCATGTCTCTGTTGCTAACAAACAGTCATGGGTGGTAACTACAATTCACTAGATAGGAACTCTGAGAAATATGCAAATAAGGTAGACTCAATTCTCAAGTTAAATTGCAAGTTCATTCAACCTAAAATTCAAAGTTGAGTGAACATACAATTCGACTTCAGAATGTACAGTTGAAGTCGGAAGTTTACATACACTTAGGCTGGAGTCATTAAAACTTGTGTTTCAACCACTCCACAAATTTCTTGTTGACAAACTATAGTTTTGGCAAGTCGGTTAGGACATCTACTTTGTGCATGACACAAGTCATTTTTCCAACAATTGTTTACAGACAGATTACTTCACTTATAATTCACTGTATCACAATTCCAGTGGGTCAGAAGTTTACATACACTAAGTTGACTGTGCCTTTAAACAACTTGGAAAATTCCAGAAAATGATGCCATGACTTTAGAAGCTTCTGATAGGCTAATTGACATAATTTGAGTCAATTGGAGGTGTACCTGTGGATGTATTTCAAGGCCTAACTTCAAACTCAGTGCCTCTTTGCTTGACATCATGGGAAAATCAAAAGAAATCAGCCAAGGCCCCAGAAAGAAAAAAATTGTAGACCTCCACAAGTCTGGCTCATCATCAACGCCTGAAGGTATCACGTTCATCTGTACAAACAATTGCACGCAAGTATAAACACCAAGAGACCACGCAGCATCATACCGCTCAGGAAGAAGGCGCGTTCTGCCTCCTAGAGATTTGGTGCGAAAAGTGGTGCGAAAAGTGCAAATCAATCCCAAAACAACAGCAAAGGACCTTGTGAAGATGCTGGAGGAGACAGGTACAAAAGTATCTATAGTCACAGTAAAACGAGTCCTATATTCGACAAAACGTGAAAGGCCGCTCAGCAAGGAAGAAGCCACTGCTCCAAAACCGCCGGACTACAATTTGCATCAGCACATGGGGACAAAGATCATATTTTCTGGTCTGATGAAACAAAAATAGAACTGTTTGGCCATAATGACCATTGTTATGTTTCGAGGAAAAAGGGGGAGGGTTACAAGCCGAAGAACACCATCCCAACCATGAAGCACGGGGGTGGCAGCATCATGTTGTGGGGGTGCTTTGCATCAGGAGGGACTGGTGCACTTCACAAAATAGATGGCATCATTAATAATTGAAAATGATGTGGATAATTGAAGCAACCTCTCAAGACATCAGTCACGAAGTTAAAACTTGGTCGCAAATGGGTCTTCCAAATGGACAATGATCCCAAGCATACTTCCAAAGTTGTGGCAAAATGGCTTAAGGACAACAAAGTCAAGGTATTGTAGTGGCCATCACAAAGCCCTGACCTCAATCTTATAGAAAATTTGTGGGCAGAACTGAAAAAGCGTGTGCGAGCAAGGAGGCCTACAAACCTGACTCAGTTATTCCAGCTCTGTCAGGAGGAATGGGCCAAAATTCACCCAAACTATTGTGGGAAGCTTGTGGACAGCTACCCAAAATGTTTGACCCAAGTTAAACAATTTAAAGGCAATGCTACCCAATACTAATTGAGTGTATGTAAACTTCTGAACCACTGGGAATGTGATGAAAGAAATAAAAGATTAAATAAATAATTCTGTCTTCTATTATTCTGACATTTCACAGTTTTAAAACAAAAGGTGGTGATCCTAACTGACCTAAGACAGGGAATTTTTACTAGGATTAAATGTCAGGAATTGTCCTTTTAAATGTATTTGGCTAAGTTGTATGTAAACTTCCGACTTCAACTTTATGTAGGTTCAGCTATATGCCCAAATGTTGAGGAAACTTACAAACCTATTGCAGCTGGTTGCCTTACACTTACAGTTGTACATTGAGTCAACTTCAATGCCATTTTGTTGAGCAGACGTACAATCCTATTGCATCTGGTTGCCATACAATTTTACATTCAATCAACATATTTTTTTTGAACAGTGTGGTACTACAGTCATACCTGTCTCACAGTGACGTCCCGTAAAGCCTGAGGGGCAGATGCAGGTGTTGGGCGACACACAGGTACCTCCGCTCCTACACCCCTCCTCGCAGAATGCTGGAAAGAGAGAGAGAGACAGACAAAGTAGAGAGAGAGACAGACAAAGTAGAGAGAGAGACAGAGAAAGAGACAGAAAGAGAAACAGAGAGAAGCAGTGAGAGAAAGTGAGGGAGAAAAGGGAGAAAAGGGAGAAAAACAGGGAGAAACAGCCAGTGCAAGAGTTTAATTCTCACACATCAATATCACAAACACAATCCTACTCCTACTGTTCTATTTAACAACTTTGGTTTTTGTGGCTCAAATGACCAGTCCCTCACTGTGCATTACCTCCACCACACACAACCGTATTCTCAAACTTTAAATGGGTAAGAAGCCTGGCTCGCCGGCTTGGCCCTGGGCATGGAATGTGAGCCGCCTAGTGGGCCACTTTTGCTAAGCAGAACTGCCCCAAGCAAACACAGGTGTAAACACATTCTAAAAATAATGCCCTCCAGCATTTTCCAAGGTCACCATAACTTTCCATGGGGAGGAATAGTTTTACGTTCTATGCATTATCAGTAAGGGGTGAAACGGGGCTTTGTGGGTCCCACTTTTTGTGTGTGTTGTCATGTATGTCTGTGAGAGAAAACGTGTCTGTGTGTGCGCAAAGTTTGACAGTGTGCAGGTCTCCATTTCTTTCAGTAAGTGTAATTGATGACATGATTTTAAGGATGAGTCTAAATTGGCAAAAACCTTTATTTATAGTGTTGTATGTGTGTTTTACTGTGTGTGTGTGTGTGTGTGTGTGTGTGTGAGTGAGAGTTGGAGGCCAACACACACTACACAAACACATAGCTCCCCTCGCTTTGGTTTATGAGTCTAATAAACATCCATTTGCTCACCGGTCTCGGTATAAAAGCGTGCTAAATATACAAACTGATACATAAGTGCAATAAATAACCACGCAGCACTGTGCCAAAACCCATTAGTGCTGTTAATTTGACTGGATCCCCTTATAAAGAAGTTATTTCAGGCACCTCATTAAGAGCCTGATTGTACTAATACACCTCACAATTAAAGAGTGAATTAGACTGAGTCAATATAAGTGTATCTTCTTCTCTAATTATCATTTTATTGCAATCAGCATAAAGGATAAAGGGGGGGGGGGTAAGGGAGAGATTCTCCTCCACAGCAGCTCCAGTGGCCTTCAGCTCAACCATCCCACTGCCTAACTGAGACTGTTGCTGATTCACTACTTTTGGAGACATTCTTATAACCACAAATTGGATATTTGACTTTCGATTAGAGTCCTAGATTGCCTTCCAGCACCGGGTGGTATAGGAATCATCCCGGCTCCTTGTTAACTGGCCGGTCATTCTTGTTGAGCATCCAAGGATCCATTTGGGATGCGAGAACATCGAAGACGGTGTGCTAAAAGGAAATTCCTGTAATTTCAGGTTCCTCCAAATCCACCAAATGAATAACAGCATTACGATTCCACGCTAGGAAATTGAATTGACTTAATTAGTGCTGGGATGACTGTCGCACATCCCTTTAATGTGCTGTATTAAGAGACCGTCAGCCCTCTTCATAACGATCCTTCTCTAATTGGGGGCACAAATCTCATTAGGGGGACGAACGGAGCGAGCAAAGCCAAGCGTGACCGACTCCTCTGTTCAAATAAAATACGTCGGAGGAGAGCAGGGAGAGCATGGTCACATGTTATAGAGTGTTCTTGGATACATTATCATGAATACAGTCATCAGTGCTAATGGAGGCGGTCATTTAGATAATGGACGTTAAGCACCTTACTCTTAGCCTACATGCTTTGGCGGGTGACATCTCAGTAGTGGTGTTGTCAGGAGGAGACCTACATGGTCTGAATACCTACAGTACCAGTCAAAAGTATGGATACACCTAGTCATTCAAGGGTTTTTCTTTATTTGTACTATTTTCTGCATGGTAGAATAACTACAAAACTATGAAATAACACATATGGAATCATCTAGTAAGCAAAAAAGTGTTAAACAAATCAAAATATATTTTCTATTTGAGATTCTTTAAAGTAGCCACCCTTTGCCTTGATGACAGCTTTGCAAACTCTTGGCATTCTCTCAACCAGTCACCTGGAATGCATTTCAATTGAATTTCAGGTGTGCCTTGTTAAAAGTAAATTTGTAGAATTTCATAATGCATTTGAGGCAATCAGTTGTGTTGTGACAAGGTAGGGGTAGTATACAGAAGATAGCCCTATTTGGTAAAAGACCAGTCAATATTATGACAAGAACAGCTCATATAAGCAAAGAGAAACGACAGTCCATCATTTCAGTCCATACTTTAAGACATGAAGGTCAGCCAAACGGAACATTTCAAGAACGTTGAAAGTTTCTTCAAGTGCAGTCGCAAAAAAACATCAAGCGCTATGCCGAAACTAGTTCTCATGAGGACAACCACAGGAAAGGAAGACCAGGAGTTACCTCTGCTGCAGAGGATAAGTTCATTAGAGTTAACTGCACCTCAGATTGAATCCCAAATAAATGCTTCACAGACACATCTCAACATCAACTGTTCAGAGGAGACTGAGTGAATCAGGCCTTCATGGTCGAATTGCTGCAAAGGAACCACTACTAAAGGACACCAATAATAAGAAGGGACTTGCTTGGGCCAAGAAACACCAGCAATGAACATTAGACTGATGGAAATCTGTCCGTTGGTTCAATGAGTCCAAATTAGATTTTCGGTTCCAACCGCCGTGTCTTTATGAGATGCAGAGTAGGTGAATGGATAATCTCTGCATGTGTGGTTCCCACTGTGAAGCATGGAGGAGGAGGTATGATGGTGCTTTGCTGGTGACACTGTCTATGATTTATTTAGAATTCAAGGCACACTTAACCAGCATGGCTACCACAGCAGTTCTGCAGTATTGCGCCATGCCACCTGGTTTCCGCTTAGTGGGGCTATCATTTGTTTTCAACAGGGCAATGACCCAAAACACACCTCCAGGCTGTGTAAGGGCTATTTGACCAAGCAGGAGAGTGATGGAGTGCTGCATCAGATGACCTGGCCTCCACAATCACGCGATAGTTACAGTGAAGCATACAAAGACATTCTAGACGATTCTGTGCTTCAAACTTTGTGGCAAAACTTTGGGGAAGGCCCTTTAATGTTTCAGCATGATAATGCCCCCGTGCACAAAGCGAGGTCCATACAGAAAGGATTTTTTAAGATCAGTGTGGAAGAACTTCACTGGCCTGCATAGAGCCCTGACCTCAACCCCATCGAATACCTTAGGTATGAATTGGAACGCCGACTGTCGGCCTATTTGCCCAGCATCAGTATCCAACCTCACCAATGTATGGCTAAATGGAAGCAAGTCCCCGCAGCAATGTTCCAACATCTAGTGTAAAGCCCTCCCAGAAGAGTGGAGGCTGTTATGGCAGCTACGGGGCAACTAACTCCATGTTAATGCCCATGATTTTGAATGAGATTTTGGACAAGCAGGTGTCCCACATACTTTTGGTCATGCAGTGTATTTGATTTAGAATTTTAAGACCCCTTGAAGTATCAAAAGTAAATACTGTATGTAAAAACTGTATTTGGCCTTACTGCTATTAGCCCATACAAACATATAGGACAACAGACTCACTACAAGGAACAACACCCCCCCCCCCCCTATATCTGAGAGACAAAAGAGAGATCAGGAAACATTTGAGCGTTTGATGAATTTACAGTTATTCTGCGCTCTGGCACACTTAGACGAGAGTCTTTTGTTAAGACATGTAGCTAGCTGGCTAGGTAAACAATGAACCATAATCCCAACTAATGACGTTACTACCCTGCATGCATCTGCAGGTAGCTAAGCAACCAGGTTCAATATTAGCTAGCTGACAGTAGGCTATAACTAGTCAAGCAAATGTCTCTGAGATAAATGTTATGTTAGATAGTGAGACAGTCAGCTAACGTTAACTAGCTAACAGTACACTAACTTGAAATGAAACCACTTTCTGTCAAAATTAGAAAGGTGTAATATGTGACTCGATTCAGGAAACTAGGTTTAAGTCGCAAGTCACGACTTCACAGGAGAGCTATCATTTTGCAACATGTGCTCATAAGTGTAGGGGTATTGTCTATAGTAATCTTGTGCACATTTACCTGAATTCTACTATTAGCTCTGCAACTTTAACTTCTTGGATATAGGGGGCACTCTTTTAATTTATGGATAAAAAAAGTTCCCATTTTAAACAAGATATTTTGTCACAAAAAGATGCTCGACTATGCATATAATTGTCAGCTTTGGAAAGAAAACACTTTGACGTTTCCAAAACTGCAAAGATATTGTCTGTGAGGGCCACAGAACTAATGCTACAGGCGAAACCAAGATGAAATTTCATACAGGAAGTGCCCCAGATTTTGAATGCGCTGTGTTCCAATGTCTCCTTATATGGCTGTGTATGGGTCACGAATGAGCTTAGACTTTCTGTCGTTTCCCCAAGGTGTCGACAGCATTGTGACGTATTTGTAGGCAAATCATTGGAAGATTGAGCTTAAGAGACTACATCTACCAGGTGGCCGCTTGGTGTCCTCCGTTGCAATTATTGCGTAATCTCCAGCTGCGAGGAGAAACACAGCTGCCACGAATGATTTACCATTGAATATATATGTGAAAAACAACTTGAGGATTGATTCTAAACAACGTTTGCCATGTTTCTGTCGATATTATGGAGTTAATTTGGTAAAAAGTTTGGCGTTGTAGAGACTGCATTTTCGGATTTTTTTCTTAGCCAAACGTGATGAACAAAACGGAGCGATTTCTCCTACACAAATACTCTTTTTGGAAAAAATGAACATTTGCTATCTAACTGAGAGTCTCCTCATTGAAAACATCCGAAGTTCTTCAAAGGTAAATTATTTTATTTGAATGCTTTACTTGTTTTTGTGAAAATGTTGCCTGCTGAATGCTAGGCTTAATGCTATGCTAGCTATCAATACTCTTACACAAATGCTTGTGTAGCTATGGTTGAAAAGCATATTTTGAAATTCTGAGATGACAGTGTTGTTAACAAAAGGCTAAGCTTGTGAGTGAATACATTTCTTTCATTTCATTTGCGATTTTCATGAATAGTTAACGTTGCGTTATGGTAATGAGCTTGAGGCTATAATTACGCTCCCGGATACGGGATTGCTCGACGCTAGAGGTTAAATCCAAATCAGGAAGCCTATTGTGGCTAGCTCATCAAGTTATGTAGATTGTGTTACTATGGACACTCAATTTTGTCTGTCACATACCCCGAATACAACAGGTGTAGTAGACCTTACAGTGAAATGCTTACCTATAAGCCCTTAACCAACAATGCAGTTTTAATAGGAGATCTAAATCTTGATTGACTTCCACAGATCAGTTTAAGAATATCTTTCTTGAGCTCTACTTGACTGGGCTAATAAGGAAACCCATTTAGATTCATGTAAAAGCCCAGCCAGAGCCCAGACTTGAACCTGATAGAACAGCTCTGGAAAGACTTGAAAATAGCTGTGCATCCAACCTGAGCTTGAGAGAATCTGCAGAGAAAAATTGTAGAAACTCCCCAAATACAAGTGTGCCAAGCTTGTAGCGTCATACCCAAGAAGACTCAAGGCTGTAGTCGCTGCCAAATGTGCTTCAACAAAGTACTGAGTAAAGGGTCTGAATATTTATGGGAATGTGATTTATGTTTTTTTTATTATAAATTATTTTTTAAAAATCTAAAAAGCTGTTTCTGCTTTGTAATTATGGAGTATTGTGTGTAGATTGATGAAGGGGGTAAAACAACTTAATCAATTTTAGAATAAGGCTGTAACGTAATACAATTTTGAAAAAGTCAAGGGGTCTGAATACTTTCGAAGGCACTGCATGCAGAGAAAGAGAGCACAGAGAAGGCTATTGAATAAAACACGTCTCCGGATTACATCTTCAAACTAAGGTCATCCATGGCATCCGTGACAGAAACGGAAAATGTTAAAAAAAATAAAAAAAACTTTTTAAATTCGAGCCGGCCGGTCACGATTGTTAAGATCTTTTTTTTCGCCCTAGGTGTTCCTTCATGACCTATATTATTCAGAGCTTTACTCTACTTGCTGCATCCCAGAACCTTGTTTGGAACTTAATTTTTCTCATCCATTTTTACCTCTCTGGCTGATAAACATGCCTCTATCAAGGGACTAAGTACCTACTTTTTGTATATAAAGCGGCTCTTCAGAGATTCCCCCACTACCTCAGCTCACATATTAACTGGAGAGCCATACATTTTCAGACCCTTTCTCTGGACTGGTTGGGTCTCTACTTACCTGCGGAAAAATGCTTATAGATTTGTTTTTGTATTATTTAGTTTTAGTTTTATTAGTGCCCTATAAAATCAGTTGTCTAATTCCGTTTAGTTTTTTCCCAAATTTCATTTTCCAAGTTTTTGCTCTTAAAAATCATTTTTATTTATTTATAGAAAACCCCCAAAATGTGATGTTCTAAGTCCACAACAATGCTTAAACTACATCAGGAAAAGTTTAACGTCTCTGAAAAATCTAAGAGATCTACATTTTTCATTCACCTGAGCACCAGCATTGAGACTTGTTTGGCTACCATTTTTTCTGTAACACACATGTAGTTGCAGAGTTTGCAATTACACTGGTTTGATGCAAAAACTCCTGATATCATTATACCTGGTAGGAATAGGCTACATTGTAGTTAACATTTAATTGATAAGGTTTTTTGTTATGCTTTTCCATCTACCAGAAGACTTATCATTATCATCATTATCATCGTCGCTAATGGCTACACAAAGTGGTAGAATAACAAGCACACACACACACAGGGGCATTCCTGCATTGCCTCTTCAGAAAGTTTAAGGAAAATATGAATCAATGATGCATTTTGATTGTCTTTTGATAATCTTGGGCATATTAATACATTTTCTAATAAGTTCAACACATTTAGTGGATTTCCTACTATGTACAATACATTTGTTTTTTATTGTTGAATTTCATTGTAATGTCTGTATTCCACCAATGTTCTCAGCATTGCGGAGCTTTTGTGTTGTAGGTTGTGTTTCTCCCCTATTAGCTAGTTAGTAGTCTCGGAAATCCAAGACCTAGAGCAACAGGTCTGGGGAGGATGTTTAACCCTATTGGACATTTCGGAAAATAAAAGTTGTAGGTAGGGTCCTCTTCCAGTCATGAGTTTGGATGGGCAGGCCAAGCCTGAACAATCTAACGGTTTCTGTAGCCTGTAGGCAAAACCTTTGCCATGGTGATGCAGGTAGATGATGCAAACTAGTCACTTGTGAAATGCACTCATTCAAAATAACCTCCCAGTTCTCCAGCTCACTAGCTAGCTAACTACTACTTTGTGTCCAGTGGGGTTGTTACCGCTAGGGCAACAAGGTGATAAGGGGGTGACAGTCACTGGTTAAGGCAGTGACCTGCTTCCCTGTTCTGACTCCTCCACTCTGTCTCAACTGGCGCAGGTACTTGTACAGACGTGTAGCTGGAACATTGGTACATAGTGGGATGCAACCCATCTGTCTAAACTGAAATACTAGATAATTAGTCATAGTGATACACAAGATAGGCCTATTTGAAATATCACCATCTCCTGGCAGCATTTACCTACAGCCCAAGATGGATTACAAAGGAAGATCCAACTGTGATCTGCCCAACGATGCCTCTCTACCAGACAAACAGTGCATTTTGTGCACGCTTTGACAACAACAACGTCGAGTCGGGTGTTAGGGCCATCACCGACCCAGAGGACTGGGTGATCTCGCTCTCTGAGGCCGACGTGAGAATGGTGTAACGGGCATCGTCCTCTTCGTCTGAGGAGGAGTAAGGATCGGACCAAAGCGCAGTGTGGTAAGTGTTCATGATGATTTTTTATTAAAACTCAGAACACTAAATAGAAAATAACAACGGGAATTTACAAAACCGAAACAGTACCATGTGGCCCAAACACACACACGGAAACAAACACCCACAAATCAAAAGTGAAATCCGGGCTACCTAAGTATGATTCTCAATCAGACACAACTAACGACACCTGCCTCTGATTGAGAATCATACTATGCAGAACACAAAAACCAACATAGAAAAACAAACATAGACTGCCCACCCCAACTCACGCCCTGACCATACTAAAACAAAGAATAAAAACAAAGGAACTAAGGTCAGAACGTGACAAAGGGTCTATAGTCAGGTGAACACCCGCAAGGCCGCGGGCCCCATACGTTATTCCAGGTTGTGTTCTTAGAGCATGCGCAGAACAGCTGGCAGGCATATTCATGGAAATGTTCAACCTCTCATTGTCCCAGTCTGTAATCCCCACATATTTTAAGATGACCACAATCAGCCCTGTTCCTAAGAACTCTAAGGCTTCATTACTGCTACAATGATTACTGCCCTGTAGCACTAACTTTTGGAATCATGAAGTGTTTTGAGAGGCTGGTTAAGGCACTAATTTACTCCATCATCCCAGCCACCCTAGACCCACTCAAATTTGCATACCGTTCCAAGAGATCCATAGATGACGCAATCTCAATTGCTCTCCACACTGCCCTCGCCCACCTAGACAAATCAAATTTTTTTTTATTTGTCACATACACATGGTTAGCAGATGTTAATGCGAGTGTAGCGAAATGCTTGACATGAGGAATACCCATGTGAGAATTCTGTTAATTGACTACAGCTCAGCGTTCAACACCATTATCCCCTCTAAGCTTGTCACCAAGCTAAGGACTCTGGGTCTGAACACCTCCCTCTGAAACTGGATCCTGGACTTCCTGGCAGGGCGACCCCAGGTGGTGAGGGTAGGCAACGTCACCTGCGCCACACTGAGCATTCTGGTATTTGGTACTTTATTAGGATCCCCATTTGCTGTTGCAAAAGCATCAGCTACTCTTCCTGGGGTCCACACAAAACCTAATACAGAACATTAAGAGACAAGAACAGCTCAAGGACAGAACTACATACATTTTTTGCTGTTTATTTGAGCAATATGAGATGGAACGGTGTTCCATACAATAATGGCTCGATATAATACTGCACGCTTTCTTGAATTTTATCTGGATTTGGCGACTGAAAAAAAACCATGGTAGCATGTCTGGTGGGGTAAGTGTGTGTGTGTCAGAGCTGTGTGTGAGTTGATCGGGTCTTTCTCACATGCTACAAGTGAAAGACAAATCAGGGACACAACTGCGCGCATCCTTATCCAATTCCGAAGTGCAAATTGAAAATATTAGAAGAACTGTCCACATTTACTTTTCGTCAGCCACCAGGATGGAGTAGGCTTAATGAACAGCAAAAGCACTAGCCTATGTCAATCTACTATCCCCCATAAGTACAATAGTTTACCTATTCAATTCTGTGCGAGAAATAGATATTCCAAACATAGTCTGGGACAGTTGTGGGATGTGATAGACCCCAAATTAATACAACCACTACCATCAAAAAGCCTGTTGTATGCAATGACTCTGATGCAACAGATCAGAAAGTTTAGCTTAAAATGTTAATAAACGATAAGGCTATTTCGTCACATTAAATGCGCAGCAATGCGCACATGGCAGTAGGCTATAAGCATGAATGTTCCATTATCAAAGGTGACCGCAAATGTAATATTGCATATAAGGCTTTTATAATAAAAGGTGCATTTTTGTGAAAATTATCTTCCCCAAACTTGAAACTCATGTGCTGCTTATGTATGACAGTTAGGCTCTACACCCTTTCGTAAAGCAGATTCATGTGCTTAATAAACAAATAATAATAGGCATTTGTTCATGCCTTATGCTGGGCATCATTCACAAGTGATAATATATAATTCACCTGTGATAGGCTAATAGTCACCCATCAGACTATTCTTGATTTAATCTAGTCTTTACATATACAGTGCATTCAGGAAAAGTAAAAGTATTCAGACCCCTTGACTTTTTCCACTTTGTTATGACAGCGGCAGGGTAGCCTAGTGGTTAGAGCGTTGGACTAGTAACCGAAAGGTTGCAAGTTCTAATCCCTGAGCTGACAAGGTACAAATCTGTCGTTCTGCCCCTGAACAGGCAGTTAACCTACTGTTCCTAGGCCGTCATTGAAAATAAGAATTTGTTCTTAACTGACTTGCCTAGTAAAATAAAGTTAAAATTATGAAATTGATTTACCAAATAAATAATTCTCTCATCATTCTACACATATTACCTCATAGCGCTCAGTACCTCAGACTGGGGAGAAAGTTTTACCTTCCAACAGGACAGTTTTTGGTCACCTCCCTGACCAAGGCCCTTCTCCCCCAATTGCTCAGTTTGGCCGGCGGCCAGCTCTAGAAAGAGTCTTGGTGGTTCCAAACTTCTTCCAATTAAGAATAATGTAGAACACTGTGTTCTTGGGGACCTTCAATGGAGCAGAATTTATTTGCCACCCTTCACCAGTTATGTCTCGGAGCTCTACAGACAATTCCTTTGCCCTCATGGCTTGGTGTTTGCTCTGACATGCACTGTTAACTGTTGGACCGTATATAGACAGGTGTGTGCCTTTCCAAATCATGTTCAATCAATTGAATTTACAACAGGTGGACTCCACTCAAGTTGTAGGAACATCTCAAGGATGATCAATGGAAAAAGGATGCACCTGAGCTCAATTGAGTCACATAGCAAAGGGTTTGAATACCTATTTAAATAAGGTATCTGTTTTTTATTTGTAATACATTTGCAAACATTTCTAAAAACCTGTTTTTGCTTTGTCTTTAAGGGGTATTGTGTATAGATTGATGTGGAATTGTTTTTATTTAATCCATTTTAGAATAAGGCTGTAACGTAACATGTGGAAAATGTCAAGGGGTCTGAATACTTGTTTTTTATTATTTTTGTGTGTTACTTTTTATAATTTTTTAAACTTTAGTTTATTTAGTAAACATTTTCTTAACTCTTTCTTGAACTGCATTGTTGGTTAAGGGCTTGTAAGTAAGCATTTCATGGAATGGTCTCCACTTGAATTCGGGCACATATGACAAATATAATTTGATTTGATTTTGATTTGTTTTGAGATTACATTTGCATTGATGTCAGAGTGGCATCGAGGTGTGTTTTTGAATTCAGACCTCTGTCGTCGACACAGAATCGGATGTTGCCAACCTTCTTCTTAACAAGGACAACCAGAGCAGCCCAGGGAGATGTGGATGGTTGAATGCAGTCTTTAACCATTATCTTCACCTCCTCAATCACAACCTTCTTCATTGGGGATACTCTAAGCCTTTTCTCTGATTGGCTGTTCATCTGTGGTTTGGATCGTGTGGGTTGCCTCCTGTGTTTGTCCCAGTCAGTCTGTACAGACCTTTGAACATTGGTACAGGAGGTTATGTAAGGCTTCCTTAGTGGATGTGTCTACATCAACCCTTTCCACAAGAGCCTTGATGTGGCTGTCCCTTAGATGGTCACTGGGGGGTGCTGCAAGATATAGCCCTACCACTGATGATCCTTCACAGCTGGGCTCGTCCCATCCGACCATGCCCTGGAGAAAAGGATGGTACTCCTGCCGTCCTTGATGTCATGCTACATACATGCCTGTGCAGACCCAGCACAATGGGAAGGCTAGGTGTGACTTGTGCATTACAAAAGGTGTCCTCTCAGAAAGTGTAGAGCATCTTGGTATGTTCACAGGCAGAATGGCTTTGTCCATCTGCCAAGACAAATGCTTGCTCAAAGCGTAGGTTCAAATCAAAGTTTGTTTGTCACGTGCGCCGAATACAACAGGTGTAGACCTTCAGGTGTAGACCTTACAGTGAAATGCCCAATGCAGATAGCCCGGTTAACCAATGTGCGGGAGCACTGGTTGGTCGGGCCATTTGAGGTAGTACGTACATGAATGTATGGTTAAAGTGACTATGCATACAGTATATGATAAACAGAGAGTAGCAGCAGCGTAAAAGAGGGGTTGGGGGGGGCACAATGCAAATAGTCCGGGTAGCCATTTGATTACCTGTTCAGGAGTCTTATGGCTTGGGGTAAAAACTGTTGAGAAGCTTTTTTGTCCTAGACTTGGCACTCTGGTACCGCTTGCCATGTGGTAGTAGAGAGAACAGTCTATGACTGGGCTGTCTGGTGTCTTTGACAATTCTAGGGCCTTCCTCTGACACCACCTGGTGTAGAGGTCCTGGATGGCAGGCAGTTTAGCCCCAGTGATGTACTGGGCCGTACGCACTACCCTTTGTAGTGCCTTGCGGTCGGAGGCCGAGTTCAGAGATTATTGGGGTTTCTTTATAAAGGGATTCTTGCAACAGAAGGAACAAACACCCTGTGTCCAACAATGTTTTGCACTTCACCCCCCGCACCATCACGGGTACTACGATCTTGGTCAGCGGTCATCTTCCCTGGTTATAGAGCGTTCAGGCAAAACTGTATTCAGATGGACTTTGGATCTTGTGCCTTTGCCTCCATCTGGTGGCCACATTTCCTGGTTATTAGCATTCACCCGGTTCCAGTAGATGGTCTGGCCTGACTAGTGAGCTTCTATGAGGGTCCCAATCTGCACAAGCTCATCAACTGTGTGGGCTGTCCCTCTGAGACTGCTGGCCAATTTCAAGTTACAATTTCCAAGTATCAGATTGACTATTTCCTCTTCAGTGTGACCAGGCTTCCAGCGCAAAATAAATAAATTACTAAACAAACTAAATCAAAAAACATCTCTGTTAAAAAAATAAAACAGTTCTGATCCCTACATAGGCTCAAGGGGAACCTGGGAAGGCGGGTCTTCCGGTGCCAGTACCCAAAAACGTTTCTGCCACAGCCACAATAATGTCCAGTGTCTTTGAAATTTGTGCAGTACAGTTTATAACTGTGGCAATGAATGCCACAAAATCCACCTTTTTAACACTCAGGGTATATTTTGCCTGGCAGCAAACATTTACTACAGGCTGTGATGCGTCCACTACCACATCTTCACTACTATCACTTGTTTTCTCAATTATTTTTAATCGGCTCCACATAGGAGATTCGATTGACCACTAACTTTTGCCACCTCAATCTCCTTCACACTTACAGGGCACTCCATGAACTCGGGATCATGATCCCCACCACAATTGCAACACCGTCGTCCTTCTACACACCATTCTTCAATATACCCCATCTGTCTGCACACACTTGAAACATGGCCAAATCCTTTACAATTCTTACACTGCAATGGTTTGGGAATGAAAGCTCTTACAGAATATCTTGCATAACCAAGCTTCACCTGCATAGGTATTTGCTCTTTATCAAAAAACAACAGGATTGGAAGACTTTCTTATTTTTCTCCATTAACCCAGCGGGTCAGACGCCGGGCACCAATCACACCAGTAATTCTATTCAGGCATTTAACCTGAACATCCGTCGTCACCCCTGAGATGACTCCTTTGAGTGGTGCTCTACTCCAAAGTTCAAAACACAAAACTTCTGTTGTCTGGATTCTTTTGACACTCACTACAATCTTCCTCTGTTCTTCAGAAATACAATGAATCAAAATAAGACCCCTCCTGGTTACTGACAGACAGACAATTTTCCCAGCGCATACTTCACCATTTTCGACAACTCAAAGAGATCTTCCACATATGCGTCCTTACTCAACAAACACATCCCAACAAGAAGTGATTCATTATCATTCATACACGTATCCACTCCAATTTCCTTTTTGTTCCAGTTTTCGATACTAATGTTGTTCATTCAGATCATTTTTCTTCACCAAATTTGCTTGACACGCTGCTTGAATCGAACTGTTCATCCACTTCCACCATATTTCTCCCCACGAAACCAGCTCTCTCAAAATTGGCTTGCAGACAAATTAATATGGCACCTTCGGCTTGGCCATGCCTCCGGCCGCACCCATACCTATAGCATGCTACAAAGGTCCAGACTGTGGTGGAGCTTATACATGGTCCACCAGGCACAATACCACCGCACAGACATGTGCATGGCCACTGCAGTTGTCACAATTCAGATCCACACGTGTTTCCTGAACTCCGTAGATAGTAACGAAATGGTACGCGTAGTTGATGACCGTGCAGCTGCCTTTACTGGATGACATGCCTTCATCAATCAAGTACTTGACTTGTTGTGGTATTCCTTCACAGCAGATACCAAACAAGCCTCATTTGCGAGGAGTTAAAAAAATAGATGAGACCTGGCTGCCCAGGGTCAGAAGAATAGTGCACCAGCAAACAACAAAAAATAACATTAGAGAAATGAAAATGAGTTGTCACCCCCCAGCCATCGGGGGGTCTCCATTGTCTGGACCTGTTCACTTCTCCATGAAATACAATAGATGGCCATAATCACCCCCAGAGACACCTGGCTAACTTGATGGGTAATGTTATCATCTGGTGAAGTGGTCTTTTGTTTAGACATGTAGCGAACATGCTAGCTGAATAATCCCAACCCATACAGTAGCAATACACACAGATTGTGATAGCTAGCCACCAAGCATGGAATTATGTAGTATGAATCTGCAGTTAGCTAAAGCTAATGAACTTGGTTTAATGTTAGCTATGTTAGTTAGATTCAGTGGTTGCTGCGGGACTTAGAGGTAATTTGTGGTTTAGTACGGTACCCTGCGTCACTACTTCATTGCTCCAGTCCAGCACAAGGGGGAGTTAGAGCATTGATTATGCTTTTGGTTCCAAATGAATGGGCGACATAAACCAAATAGAAACTGATAATTGTGCACAACTTCAAAATTGAATTTCAGTAAACTGAATGATGGAAGGTGATTGAATTTAGAACAATAGTGTATAAATTGCTTTTCCTCTGTCCTGCACACCTGGAAAAATACACTTATTTTTTTGTTAATCCTCATCAGTATTACTGACTAAAACTTTTCTTATACTAAGGTTTTTATTCTAAGAGAAACTTATAGTACAATTAGGAGGTGGAAATGTAAGGATTATTTTGCTCTTACTGTAGTACTGTAGCCTACTCCCAACCAGTCATGTTGTACAGTGCCCAAGTGGAGCATGCATCACTGCATCACAGTGCAAACTGTGTTGCTACAGATGCTGGTTCAATGCCAGTGCCGGGCCATTAGTACTGCTCTTAGTACTGTAGCCTACTCATGACCGTCATATTGTACAGTGCCATATTTTCCATTCCATCCCAACAGAAACCCTGAGGGTTTCATTTTTCTTGAAATAGAAACACCATGATATTAGTCAAATTAATAAAGCAAAATTTCTTGCCAAAAAGGCCTTATGCGGGGACAGGGGATTAAATAAAAAAATGTAGGACAAAACACACATCACTACAAGAGAGACACCTTCACATTACAAAAAGAGAGACCTGAGACAACACAGCATGGCAGCAACACATGACAACAAAATGGTAGCAACACAACATGACAACACAGTAGCAACACAACATGGCAGCAGCACTACATGGTCGCAACACAAACATGGTACAAAAATAGTTGGGCACAGACAACAGCACAAAGGGCAAAAAGGTAAAGACAACAATACATCACACGAAGCAGCCACATGTGTCAGTAAGAGTGTCCGTGATTGTGTCTATGAAGGTAGAGCTGGAGATAAAATTGCCCAGTTTGAGTGCTTTTTAAATTCGTTCCAGTAGCTAGCTGCAGCGAACTGAAAAGAGGAGCGACCCAGAGATGTGTGTGCTTTGGGGAACTTTAACAGAAAGACTGGCAGAATGGGTGTTGTATGTGCAAGATGAGGGCTGCAGTAGATAGGAGGGGAGTGAGGCCTATACAGAGATTACCAGTTTCCAGAAGAGTATAGAGTGCAGGGATGTGTCCTATAAGGAGCATTGGTGGCAAATCTGATGGGCGGATGGTACAGAACATCTAGCCGCTCGAGAGCACCCTTACAGGCCATTCTATAAATTACGTCTCCGTAATCTAGCATGGGTAGAATTGTCATCTGAATCAGGCTTCGTTAAGGCAGCTTTGGTGAAAGAGGAGTGATTATGATAAAGTAAACAAAGTCTAGATTTAACCTTAGCCTGCAGCTTGGATATGTGCTGAGAGAAGGACAGTGTACCATCTTGCCATACTCCCAAGTACTTGTATGAGGTGACTACCTCAAGCTCTAAACCCTCAGAGGTAGTAACCACACCAATGGGGAGAGTGACATGTTCAGAACAAGGTTAAGGACAGAGAAAGCTTGTTGGACATTAAGAAAGCTTTGGGGCCAGCTGGGCATAAGACTATCATCTGCATATAAATGGATGAGAGAGCCTGGATAAATGGATGAGAGAGCCTGGATGAGAGAGCCTTCCTACTGCTGGAGCTATGTTGTTGATGTAAATTGAGAAGAGCATGGGGCCTAAGATCGAGCCTTGGGGTACTCCCTTGGTGACAGGCATTGGCTGAGACAGCAGATGTTCTGACTTTATACACTGCAATCTTTGAGAGAGGTAGTTAGCAAACCAGGCCTTATAGAAACCAATACTCCTTAGCCGACCCACAAGAATGGAATGTTCTACCGTATCAAAAGCTCAATAAAAACAGCAGATCAAGATTGCTTAGAATCAAGGGCAATGGTGACATAATTTAGGATGCTTAATGTTGCATTGACACATCCATAACCTGAGTGGAAACCAGATTGCATACCAGAGAGAATACTATAGATATCAAGAAAGCCAGTCATATGATTATTGATATTTTTTTCCAAAACTTTAGATAAACAGGGCAAGATAGAAACTGGCATAACAGTTTGGATCAGCCGTGATGTTTGGGGCGGTCGTAGACCCAAACGGAGTGAGTGTCTCATCTTTCCACAGATTGGTCATTGGCCAAACCGTTTTGACACTACAGATGCTTTTTGTGAGAAGACAAATTTTCAGGATGTCTCACGGTCTACCAAACACCGCTGTAGCTCAGCTACCTTCCACCTCAGATGCGTAAGGCCGACCTAGGTGGATGCAGTGACCCTATCCTACTTTACTGAGGACTGAGAAAGAGAGAGAAATTCAAATCAAATTGTATTGGTCACATGCATCAAGTACAACAGGTGTACAGTTGTTCTTCCTTTAAAAGTTGTGTGCTACGGAATGGAATGGCACGTTAGAGTGCTTGACGTCATAGTATTTTACTGTCAGCCATTGTTGCCATCAATGATAATTCGTCCACCAGAGGTCATCTTTGAGAAGGTAAGTTATTGACATGACATGGAGCTGTAGGCCTAAGAGTCCTGTTTACTGTTGCTGCTTTAGGGTAACTTATTTATTGGCATAAAGGCCTACTTCGATATACAGTATATCAATCAATCATTAATTTTATTTGTGCATGTCTTCACACAGACATGGCATATAAGGGTGCAGTGAGATACCCTATGGGTTGGACGATACTTTTTTTCTCGTCAATCATCATGAAAAAACATATACTTAAAAACTGAAAATCAACCAATGTCAGCCTTTAAATGCTTTATTATCCAAATGTTGGAAATGCGTGTGGGCGGCGGAGAGAAACAAAATGGTGCAGTTTGAGGTCGTGTGGAGGCGCGGAGGTGTGGAGATGGGGGTGTGAGCAGGAGGGTCCTGGCAGGTGTCGTTTGTATGTGTATGTTTTGTATTGTTTAAAATCATAAAATATATATTTTTTAATTGATAAAATTACAAGCTTGCAACACATCTGATTATTCATTGTAAATTGGATTTATTTGATTTATTTTGTTTACGTTCTTCATTGTAACCACAATGTCACAAATAATTGAACACACACAACATGTGCAGATTAAGTTGGTCAAAACATTTCCCTATTAAAGACTGTCAGAAAGAATGTTGGTACTTACATATTTTGATCCAAAGCCATGAATGAGTGAGTCACCTCAGCTTAATGCTGACAAATAGCTACATAATAGGCTAAGCCGAAACAAATATATTAAATTAACTAAAGAAACTAGTACATTTTATAAATAAATGAAGTAGCTCAGGTCTTGAAAATATGGGCAACCTTTTTCCCATCGCTGGACTCTTTCATTCAGTTTCTTC
Source organism: Oncorhynchus tshawytscha (assembly GCF_018296145.1). NCBI lineage: Eukaryota > Metazoa > Chordata > Actinopteri > Salmoniformes > Salmonidae > Oncorhynchus > Oncorhynchus tshawytscha. The sequence goes on along the minus strand of NC_056440.1, from coordinate 53,276,123 downwards.
TTCACATCAGCAAAGAAGGACTCCATGTTTCAGCAACTCACTTTACCACACTGTGGTAAATAAAGCCAGTTTGTTATTTTGAATTCATTCTTTCTGTTTTTAGACGGCGAGAAACCAAAAGCCCACCGTGCCTATTTTTCGAAAATCGCCAGTCCACTTTTCAAGTGTAATTGCGCCATTGTATTTACCCAAGTTCTCTCTCAATTTATTTTTTTGCCTGATGCAGGACTCTAGTGCCAGAGAAAAAGACTCTTGGACTCAAACATTCACTCCTCCATTAATTTATGAAAAGATTGTCAATTTGTGCCACAGTTTAGACTACCCATAGATAGGCATTCTAACTCCTCCCTTGTCATAGTGTGGTGCAATCTTCCACCATCTAAATCAAATCAAATCAAATCAAATTTTATTTGTCACATACACATGGTTAGCAGATGTTAATGCGAGTGTAGCGAAATGCTTGTGCTTCTAGTTCCGACAATGCAGTAATAACGAACAAGTAATCTAACTAACAATTCCAAAAAACTACTGTCTTATACACAGTGTAAGGGGATAAAGAATATGTACATAAGGATATATGAATGAGTGATGGTACAGAGCAGCATAGGCAAGATACAGTAGATGATATCGAGTACAGTATATACATATGAGATGAGTACGTAAACCAAGTGGCATAGTTAAAGTGGCTAGTGATACATGTATTACATAAGGATGCAGTCGATGATATAGAGTACAGTATCTACGTATGCATATGGGATGAATAATGTAGGGTAAGTAACATTATATAAGGTAGCATTGTTTAGAGTGGCTAGTGATATATTTACATAATTTCCCATCAATTCCCATTATTAAAGTGGCTGGAGTAGAGTCAGTGTCATTGACAGTGTTGGCAGTAGCCACTCAATGTTAGTGGTGGCTGTTTAACAGTCTGATGGCCTTTAGATAGAAGCTGTTTTTCAGTCTCTCGGTCCCAGCTTTGATGCACCTGTACTGACCTCGCCTTCTGGATGACAGCGGGGTGAACAGGCAGTGGCTCGGGTGGTTGATGTCCTTGATGATCTTTATGGCCTTCCTGTAGCATCGGGTGGTGTAGGTGTCCTGGAGGGCAGGTAGTTTGCCCCCGGTGATGCGTTGTGCAGACCTCACTACCCTCTGGAGAGCCTTACGGTTGAGGGCGGTGCAGTTGCCATACCAGGCGGTGATACAGCCCGACAGGATGCTCTCGATTGTGCATCTGTAGAATTTTGTGAGTGTTTTTGGTGACAAGCCGAATGTCTTCAGCCTCCTGAGGTTGAAGAGGCGCTGCTGCGCCTTCCTCACGATGCTGTCTGTGTGAGTGGACCAATTCAGTTTGTCTGTGATGTGTATGCCGAGGAACTTAAAACTTGCTACCCTCTCCACTACTGTTCCATCGATGTGGATGGGGGGGGTGTTCCCTCTGCTGTTTCCTGAAGTCCACAATCATCTCCTTAGTTTTGTTGACGTTGAGTGTGAGGTTATTTTCCTGACACCACACTCCGAGGGCCCTCACCTCCTCCCTGTAGGCCGTCTCGTCGTTGTTGGTAATCAAGCCTACCACTGTTGTGTCGTCCGCAAACTTGATGATTGAGTTGGAGGCGTGCGTGGCCACGCAGTCGTGGGTGAACAGGGAGTACAGGAGAGGGCTCAGAATGCACCCTTGTGGGGCCCCAGTGTTGAGGATCAGCGGGGAGGAGATGTTGTTGCCTACCCTCACCACCTGGGGCGGCCCGTCAGGAAGTCCAGTACCCAGTTGCACAGGGCGGGGTCGAGACCCAGGGTCTCGAGCTTGATGACGAGCTTGGAGGGTACTATGGTGTTGAATGCCGAGCTGTAGTCGATGAACAGCATTCTCACATAGGTATTCCTCTTGTCCAGATGGGTTAGGGCAGTGTGCAGTGTGGTTGAGATTGCATCGTCTGTGGACCTATTTGGGCGGTAAGCAAATTGGAGTGGGTCTAGGGTGTCAGGTAGGGTGGAGGTGATATGGTCCTTGACTAGTCTCTCAAAGCACTTCATGATGACGGATGTGAGTGCTACGGGGCGGTAGTCGTTTAGCTCAGTTACCTTAGCTTTCTTGGGAACAGGAACAATGGTGGCCCTCTTGAAGCATGTGGGAACAGCAGACTGGTATAGGGATTGATTGAATATGTCCGTAAACACACCGGCCAGCTGGTCTGCGCATGCTCTGAGGGCGCGGCTGGGGATGCCGTCTGGGCCTGCAGCCTTGCGAGGGTTAACACGTTTAAATGTCTTACTCACTTCGGCTGCAGTGAAGGAACCACAAATGGTTGCGGTACAAAACTTTTAATTGAGGAACCACTGTATCTCTCCTTCGGCAGTGAACTACTCTGGCCCGCTGGCCTCAGCTCCACTGGTGAGAGAGACTGGGACAACTATCCTCCAACCACTTACCCCATCCTAACGGAATCCCACTAAGAGGCAACAACGACATACAATGAATTTGCCCTGTTACATTATTCATAGCCTAGGAAAGTGCCGTCGTGTGTGTGTAACATAATTTTAAGACAGCAGGTCTAATGCACGAATCCATGGTCAATAATACAACCAGATCGTTCATTGTCTACTCCTGGTTGGTGAAGCTTGCTGTAATTTTGTGATTGTGAAAGCCTGTGTCGGTGTAACATCTCACATTTTCTCTTTCAATGAATAAGATCATATCATTCTCAAAGTCCTGTGCATGTGTTAATCATTGTATTTGCCCGAGTGGAGTATGGAAGCTATTCATATTAACCTGTGGAGACTGTCACCTCAATCACTGTGTTGTATCAAAATATAAAGGCAGAATATAATGTAACTGATAAGTACCTAATTTCCAACTTATTTAGTCTAGTAAATAAAACCTTGAATTTATTATTTGTGGAATTGAGTTAATTTGTGAGCAATTTGGTTCTTGAAGTACCAGAGCTTGACGTCTGTTCAGAATGAGAATATAGTAAATTGATTAAAACTATTGTTGAAATAGGATTAATGATATAATGGTTAATGTTAACTACTGATATAGTTAATTCAAGAATTAATCTATATCCAACCCTTAATGGTGCCCCTCTTAATCAAATAATTCAGATCAATTTATTGTGCATTCGGAAACATTCAGACCCCTTCCCTTTTTTCATCTACCACTTGGACAGCTCATGTCTTCCCTCTGGTGGCGAAAAGTTGATTGATCCTATGGCATTCTGCTTCTTCTTATGAAGCAAACTGACCTCCTTCCACACTTAATCAGCGTTACAATTTGAGTACTTTACTGAAATGATTAAGCTACCAATTGGTAGTGTATGTATGATCACAGTTTAACCATCTATGCCCATTTTTGACAATTTACAAAACAATTAAATAGTGCTTCTTGTTTGAACATTTTACCTTTAATTAACCTTCCGGTTACTAGTCCAACGCTCTAGCCACTAGGCTACACTGCCACACATTGACTCTAAAGACTGATCCTGTGTATCATAATGATCAATCACTGTTTTCAAACTGTTATTGTTGATCCATTACTCTTTCTTTGTTTATTCATAGGTGGTTAATTGTTAATTAATTACTTTGCATGTATAGCTTACTGCTTGATTTATTGATTCTTCATCAACACATCAATATTTTAACCATTTTAAAACAGCATGACCATTCCACTAATAGGGCAAAGGACATTTAAACACGTTTTCTGGACAATGTATCAAACTGAAGGACTCATGACATGTTGATCTAATCTTGAAGCATACTGCAACGTTTTTTTCTTCTCTTTTCCTATGCCATTAAAATGGTTATAATGGGTATTTTGCTGTAACATCAAAATGTATAGATTTTACCCAGCGTATGTTTGTTAACTAAAGGCTACGCATTACATTGTAGGCACTGTTAAACTGTGTGTATAGAAGGAACATTCTGTGAACACTTATAAGGAAATCTCAGATGTATCTCACTGAACCTAAAGGAAAAAAATACAATAATTATTTTAATATATTTTTTTTATACCTAAAAGAGTACTAAAATGAAACTCAAATAGTTAAATGATCCATAGTATGACCATCTTATACTGAACAAAAAATATAAAATTAAAAATGAAAAGTGTTGGTCCCATTTTTCTTGAGCTGAAATAAAAGATCTCAGAAATGTTCCATGTGCACAAAACGCATATTTATCTAAAACTGTGAGCACAAATTATTTTACATCCCTGTTATTAAGAATTTCTCCTTTGCCAAGATAATCCATTCATCTGAAAGGTGTGGCATATCAAATTGGAGTGGGTCTAGGGTTTCTGGGATAATGGTGCTGATGATGTGAGCCACGGCCAGCCTTTCAAAGCACTTCATGGCTACAGACGTGAGTGTTATGGGTCGGTAGTCATTTAGGCAGGTTACCTTGGTGTTCTTGGGAACAGGGATCATGGTGGTCTGCTTGAAGCATGTTGGTATTACAGACTCGGTCAGGGACAGGTTGAAAATGACAGTGAAGACACTTGCCAGTTGGTCAGCGCATGCTCGGAGTACATGTCCTGGTATTCCGTCTGGCCCTGCGGCCTTGTGAATGTTGACCTGTTTAAAGATCTTACTCACATCGGCTACGGAGAGCATGATCACACAGTCATCCAGAACAGCTGATGCTCTCATGCATGCTTCAGTGTTGCTTGCCTCGAAGAGAGCATAAAAGTTATTTAGCTCGTCTGGTAGGCTTGTGTAACTGGGCAGCTCGCGGCTGTGCTTCCATTTGTAATAGTTTGCAAGCCATGCCACGTCCGGGTTAGAGTCCCACTCCTTGAAAGCAGCATCTCTACCCTTTAGCTCAGTGCAGAAGTTGCCTATAATCCATGGCTTCTGTTTGGGGCATGTACTGTACATCCAGTCACTATGGAGACGACAACATCGATGCACTTATTGATGAAGCCAGTGACTGATGTGATGTACTCCTCAATGCCACCAGAAGAATCGCAGAACATATTCCAGTCTCTGCTAGCAAAACAGTCCTGTAGATTAGCATCTGAGTCGTCTGACCATTTCCTTATTGAGCGAGTCACTGGTACTTCCTGCTTTAGTTTTTGCTAGTAAGCAGGAATCAGGAGGATAGAGTTATGGTCAGATTTTCCAAATGGAGGGCGAGGGAGAGCTTTGTATGCGTGTCTGTGTGTGGAGTAAAGGTGGTATAGTGTTTTTTCCCCCTTTGCTTGCACATTTAACATGCTGGTAGAAGGTTAAACGGATTTAAGTTTCCCTGCATTAAAGTCCCAGGCGAATAGGAGTGCCGCCTCTTGATGAGCATTTTCCTGTTTCCTTATGGCTCGTTGAGTGCCGTCTTAGTGCCAGCATCGGTTTGTGATGAAAACTCTCTTGGTAAATAGTGTGATCTACAGCTTATCATAAGATAGAGCACAACCTTGACACTTAATATTAGATTTTGTGCACCAGCTGTTACTTACAAATAGACACAGACTGCCACCCCTTGTCTTACCGGAGGTAGCTGTTCTATCTTGCCGATGTACCGAAAACCCCGGCAGCTGTATGTTCCCGAGAAAGCAGTATATCCTTTGAGGTGAGAAGTTATTTTCCGTCATAAGAGATGGTAGCAGCAACATTATGTACAAAATACGTTAAAAGCAATGCAAAAAAAATTAACAATATACATAGTACAGTTGGTTAGGAGCACATAAAACGGCAGCCATCCCCTCCGACGCCTTTCTTTGACAAGCCACCCGGACAGCTGATGAAACTGAGGAGTATTGCTGTCTGTAATAAGGCCATTTTGTGGGGGAAAAAACACATTTCTGAAAGGCTGGGTGTGGCTCCCCAGTGGGTGTGCCCCTGCCCATTCATGTGAAATCCATAGATTAGGGCCTAATTAATTTATTTCAATTGATTGATTTCCTAATATTAACTATAACTCAGTAAAATCTTTAAAATTGTTGCATGTTGCGCTTATATTTTTGTTCAGTATAAAACAATTCCATAGCACCCCCCCAACATCTTACTCTCAATATTCAGGCAATCACATACACACACAAACGAAGCTCCTCTGATGCCGACTGAGTCCCAAATATCGCCGTATTCCCTATATAGTGCACTATTTTTGACCAAAGCCCGATGGGCCCTGGTCCAAAGTAGTGCACTATATATGGAATACGATCCCATTTGGGAAGCAACTGCCATTCTGTAAGGAATAGGATCTGAGACGATGACTGCAGACACTTTCTTCTTTGCTCCACCGCAGCTAAATCCAACAGCAGGATAAGGCTAAAAATAATTGCTTTGATAATTAGTACCACCTACAAAAACACGTTTTATTTTTGAATTTTACATTTTCCAATTAATCATGCATGCTTTTTCCTCCTATGACCTTAAATGTTGAGAAAATATCAATATGGCCTCCAGCGCGGATCTGAACATCACAACTTAGTGTTTTCCTATCGTCGTGTTATTTTTTTAAAAAGAATACATTAGCTGAATCTAGCACTTGCAGGGAAATGAGAACAGCATCATCTCCTATTCCGACACTCCACCTCCTCCCTCACTCCATTTCCCCCAATGCAGCTTACATCATTACACTCAGTATCACACCACTACGGCACGCGGTTAGACTATTCCAACACAGTCGCACATTGTTAGCAAAAATGGATGAGAAAAGAGCAGGCATCTCCCATTGTTCTCTAAGCCAGTGTTTAGGCCCCGCTGAAATCCTCTCTTTTTAAAAACCTCTTTTGTGTACAACAAACCGGTCCTAAAGAAAGAGAAAAAAGACCATTAACAAGATTATGGAGCTCATTTTGTAGCTGACAAAAGGATTTACAATGCGCATCTGTTCATTAAGCGGGAAGCGGGTAACAATACTGAACTATAATCTTTAGCTGGGCTCTGATTGAACTTCAGTGGCCCGTCTATTGTTGTGTGCTGGGGTTTTAAACAATGGTACACTTGCTGCTCCTCTGAGGATAACATGACAATGGAGAGAAGGAAGAAGAAAGAGTAGGAGAGATAGACAGACAGCGGAATAGAGACCGTGAGAGGAAGGAGATAAAGGGTGATAGACAGAGAGAAGGAGTTTTCATTTGAGGAAATTATAGTTTCCAGAGACATACAGTAATGAATGCATGCACTTATTTAACTTTTTCACAATGGGAATCATACCCACAACCCTCACATTGCAAGCATCATGCTCTACCAACTGAGCCACACAGTACCAGTTTAAGCTTCTAATTTCCATGCATGTGGTGTCCTCTTGACCCTTTCAGGATCAATAACAGTAAACTATCTCCTGTGGTGGAGGCCAAGCTTTATGTGACCCAGCAATCATCTCAGTGACAATGGGTATGAGGGGGAGGAGCAATTTGTGTTTATGCACAGACCAGCTGGCTGGTGTGTTTACAGGCATATTCAATCTCTCCCTATCCCAGTCTGCTGTCCCCACATGCTTCAAGAGGGCCACCATTGTTCTTGTACCCGAGATGGCAAAGGTAACTAAACTTAATGACTATCGCCCCGTAGCAATTACCTCTGTCATCATGAAGTGCTTTGAGAGAACAGTCAAGGATCATATCACCTCTACTTTACCTGCCACCCTGGACCCACTTCAATTTGCTTACCGCCCCAATAGATCCACAGACCATGCAATCGCCATCACTCTGCCCTATCCTATCTGGACAAGAGGAATAGCTATGATATAATGCTGTTTATTGACTATAGCTCAGCATTCAACACTATAGTAACCTACAAACTCATCATTAAGCTTGAGGCCCTGGGTCTGAACCCCGCCCTATGCAACTGGGTCCTGGACTTCCTGACAGGCCGCCCCCAGGTGGTGAATGTAGGAAACATCACCTCCACTCCGCTGATCCTTAAAACTGGGACTCCACAAGGGTACGTGCTCAGCCTCCTCCTGTACTCACTTTCTGTGTGAGAGTAGCAGGTGTAAGTATGAGGGGGCCATCTGGATCTGTAGAGACTGGAACCAGAGGTCTGGCATTGATGATGGCAACCACTTCTGCCATCAGAGTAATGAGTGTTTCGTGACTTTCGTGACTTGAACGACCCTGTCGGAGGAACATAGAATCCAGGATTTTCCTTGCTATGCCAATCATCCTCTCCCAGGCACCACCCATGTGAGAAGCATGAGATGGGTTGAATATCCAGGTGCAGCCCTGTTCTGCCAGGTAGGTATCCATGGAGTCGTCATTGATTTGAGGGTTTCTAAAGTTCCTTGCAGGCCCCAATGAAGTTGGTCCCAAGGTCGGAACGAATATGCTTTGCTGGGTCTCGGATCGAGATGAAACGCCTCAGGGTGTTGATAAAGCTTGATGTATCAAGTGACTCAAGGACTTCGATATGAAATGGCCTTTATGCTCATACAGGTGAATATGACAGCCCACCACTTTCTGTGGGCGAGGCCTCCTCTTGTCCGGCGAGAGGCGACGGTCAATGGACCCAATACGGCCAGACCGCCATGGGTGAACGGAGGTTCGGTGGAGAGACGATCAGCAGGAAGGCTGGCCATCTTCTGTGCCTAAGAAGGACTGATGCTGTTCACGCACCTTTTACCGCCAACTATCCAAACACTGGCTGTAGGAATGCCTCCCTCTGTGAAAAGGAGTTCCTGGTGTTGGGTCGTGGTAATGCCTCATCAGTAAAACTGCAACGTGATGCTTCCCCGGGATGATCAGGGGGTTATTCTCGTCATGTCTGAGTTTTGCTTCTGTAATGCTACCCCCAACTCTCAGAAGGCAATCTTTATCAATGAATGGATCTAAGGCTCTCAGAGAGCTTTCTTTGGGAATTGTTTCCTGGTTCCTGATTCACTCAAACTATCTTGGATAGGTTACCTCTTGGACTGTCCGTATAATGATATCCTTTGACTGAGAAAATCTGTCTGCTGTGCATGCTGTCTGACAGTAGTGCCAGCCCTTACAGTTGCTGTTTTTTTTTTTTTGCTGTAGGGTTGTTGAAGAGAAAAGCGTTTTTCCGGGAGTGGCGTCAGATTTTCTTTATCCATATCCCTAGACCTTTGTGTAGGCCCTAGGGATATGAAGGTTACATAGCTCTTTCAAAAACTCTCTCCATGTAACCCATGGCTCCTCCATTTCTGGAGGCAGGGGGGAATCCAATTCGCTGTTGGCCATTGTGATCTCCCTGACAACAGACTTGCTTTGAATGGTGATAGGGGCCACAAATCCAAGTGGGTCATACAGACTGTTCACAGTTGACAGCTCTCCTCGGTGTGTGAAGGGCTTCTCATCTTTGGCTACCTTGAAGGTGAAAGTGTCGGTCCTGAGGTCCCAGTTAAGACCCAAGCTGTGCTGCATAGGCAGAGTGTCTGACCCTATGTCGGGATCTTTGAGGTCATTTGTGTGATCTTGAGATAGAAATGCTTCCGTTACCTCCTTCTTGTTCGATGCAATCTTGTGTAAACTCAGATTAGAGTTGGCGAGAATCTCGTGTTCTCTTGAGCAGGGTGACTGCATCTTGGACTGTAGGAAATTACTTTAAGCCATCGTCAACATAGAAGTCATGTTCCACAAACTGTCTGACATCAGGATCGTAGTCTGGTTCTCCTTTTTGAACTGACTGTTTGAGGCCGTAGATATCCACTGCTGGAGAAGGACTGTTACCGAAGACATCATGCGGTAGTCGATGTCTTTGGATAAGCCGTTGTCCTGGAACCCCAGGAATCTCAGGAAGTTACGGTCTTCTTCTTTCACCAGAAAACACTGGAACATTTGTTGGATACCCACTGTCACAGCGACAGTTTCCCTACAGAAGGTTGAGGGATACTCCATCATATTTGGCACTACGGTCAAAAACCACACGGATTTGACCAGGCTTCTTTGGGTGATAGACACCAATGTAGGTAGGTACCAGTGTTATTCTTCTTCTTTCAGGGGTGGAGCCACGTCAGCATGACCATACTCAAAAATCTTCTCCATTTAAGAGACAAAGTGGTCTTTCATCTCGGGCTTCCTAAGGAAGTTGCATCTGAGGGAGGAGAAGCGTTTCAGCGCTAGTTGTCGATTGTTGGGGAGACGACATCTTGGTGACTTGAATGGTAATGGTGCCACCCAGCTGTTGCTGTTGTCCTTCCTGATCCCTTCCTTCATTATTTTCAGAAAAGAGCTGTCTTCGATGGAGAAGGCCACTTTATTGTCGTATCTAGATTGCTGAAACACATTGCAGCCCAAGTTAACTTCCTCTTTGTCGCAAGGAAGACTTCTGTAGCAGTATAATGCAGGCTGATCGCGAGCATGAGCATTCCGAAATCATTCTTTCACCAAGAAGGAGGTTGGGACATGGCTCGAAGAGAGTAGGTCATCCTTTCTCCAAAGTGTTTGTGTAAAATGTACTCACTGAGAGAGGCTTGTGAACGCTCCCCATGCAGACATGGCCTATTATGACCCATCCGAGGTCAAGCTTCTGGGCGTATGTTGAGTCATGGGGCTCATTAACTTGCTTGTGATGTGTTTGGGATGGACTCTACCTTTCTTAAAAACTACAAAGAGTCACTCATTGGCCCCATTACTAAGGTCACCAACACATCTATTGGTCTCGGTGTGTTTCCAAGGGTATGAAAGTCGGCCATAATAACGGCCATCTTTAAATCAGGCGACCCTGCTAACGTGAGTAACTACAGGCCCATTAGTATACTACCTGTGGTGTCAAAGGTTGTTGAAAAGTGTGTAGCAGAACAACTGATTGCCCACCTCAACAACAGCCCCTTCACATTACACTTCATGCAGTTTGGCTTCAGAGCGAAACACTCCACAGAAACAGCCAACTGCTTTCTTCTGGAAAATGTGAAGTCCAAGATGGACAAAGGGGGTGCTGTTGGGGCTGTGTTTCTGGACCTAAGGAAGGCTTTTGATACTGTTAACCATGAGATTCTCATCACAAAATTGTCTAAGTTCAACTTTTCCCCTGATGCCTTGAGATGGATGAAATCATACCTTGAAGGCAGAACTCAGTGTGTCAGAGTGAGCAATGAGCTCTCGCCCACTCGTAGCTATGATGTGGGCGTGCCCCAAGGGTCAATACTGGGGCCCCTCCTGTTCAGCCTGTACATTAATGATCTGCCTTCTGTCTGTACTGGGTCTGAAGTTCAAATGTATGCAGATGATACAGTGATATATGTGCATGCAAAAAGCAAACAACAAGCTGCACAAGAACTCACTACTGTAATGGTCCAGGTTACAAAGTGGCTCAGTGACTCGTGTCTGCATCTCAATGTGAAAAAAACTGTTTGCATGTTCTTCACAAAGAGGGCAACAGATGCTACTGAGCCAGATGTCTATGTGTCAGGGGAGAAGCTCCAGGTGGTATCCGATTTTAAGTACCTTGGCATCATACTTGATTCCAACCTCTCTTTTAAAAAGCATGTGAAAAAGGTAATTCAAATAACCAAATTCAACCTAGCTAATTTCCGATTTATACAAAATTGTTTGACTACAGAGGTAACAAAACTGTACTTCAAATCTATGATACTCCCCCACTTAACATACTGCTTGACTAGTTGGGCCCAAGCTTGCTGTACAACATTAAAACCTATTCAGTCTGTCTACAAACAGGCTCTCAAAGTGCTTGATAGGAAGCCCAATAGCCATCATCATTGTCACATCCTTAGAAAGCATGAGCTCTTGAGTTGGGAAAATCTTGTGCAATACACCGACGCATGTCTTGTATTCAAGATCCTTAATGGCCTGGCTCCCCCTCCACTCAATATTTTTGTTAAACAGAAAACCCAGACATATGGCAGCAGATCCACAAGGTCTGCCATGAGAGGTGACTGTATAGTTCCCTAAGGAAAAGCACCTTTAGTAAATCTGCATTCTCTGTGAGAGCTTCCCATGTCTGGAATACACTGCCATCAGACACACATAACTGCACCACATATCACACTTTCACAAAATGCTTGAAGACATGGCTAAAGGTCAATCAGATTTGTGAACATGGTCCCTAGCTGTGTGTTGCCGCTCTCCATGTTGTCTGTTGTCTGTAGCTTGTGAGGTGTGGAAACACTTTGTTGCTTTTATGAATTTTGTCTTGCTGCTTTTTGTTCTATGTTGCTCTGTCTGTATGCTATGTCTTGCTTGTCCTATGTTGCTATGTCTTGCTTGTTCTATGTTGCTATTGTCTATATTGTAATTGTTTTTAATAACCTGCCCAGGGACTGCGGTTGAAAATTAGCCGGCTGGCTAAAACCGGCACTTTTACTGAAACGTTGATTAATGTGCACTGTCCCTGTAAAAATAAAAATAAACTCAATAAACTCAAACTTGCACACCTTATGGACTTATAATATCTCTTCCAAGAAGGAGCATGATGGGAGCCTTGGGTTCGAGTTCTGGGATGAGGTGAGCAAGGGGTTTCAAGTGAGCATGGTGGACGGCTGCGTGTGGAGTTGGGATCTCAGATCGGTTGTTTGGGATCTCATTACACTCGATGAGAGTTGGCAGCGCAAGACTGACTTGCCCATCCATAGATTCTATCTTGTGCTCTTCTTCCTACTGTCTCCATCACTCCGACGCAGGTCTTAAGGGAATAGGGAGAGCTGGGGCCTTGTACCCTGAAGATATCGAAGAACTCAGAATGAACCAATCTGTTGCTTTGCTCGTCGAGGATGGCATAGAATTTCACTGCTCTATCTCGGTAGCCTGTTGGGTAGATTTTAACGAGGCAGATCTTAGAGCAAGACCTGTCGGTGAGGTTCCCACTGCAGACTTGGGTACACTGAGACATTTCATCGGAAGGAGGTGTGAGCTATTCCTCCCCACTGTGCTCTGTAGGAGGTCTGCTTTTTTGACCCAGGGAGGTGGTCCTGGATGAAGGGTGGCGTTATGACTCTCGCATTCTGTGCAGCTAATGCTTGACGTGCAGTTCTTGGCAATGTGAAAAAAGGATGAACAACATCTAAGCATAGGCCATTCTCTTTCAGGAAAGCCTTGTGTTGGTCCAGTGGTTTCTCACAGAAGGTGCGGTACTTCCGTAAGGGGTGAGGCTTCTTGTGGATAAGGCACTGCCATTCGGAATTCTCAGCTTACTTGATAGGCTTGTCTGAGTCAGAGGTGGTAGTGGGGGATACCTCTGTTTGGTGAACTGAGTATTCTCTCTGACTGATTTGATTCCAGGGAACTTTGTCTGCTTTAGCAACATTGGCAACAAGGCTGAAACTGGGGTTGTTCCTGATTCTGGCTTGCTGGATTACGAAGTCAACAAAGAAGGCAAAAGGAGGGAACGAAACATGATACTGTTGCTTGTAGTTGGAACCAATGGAGATCAATTTCTCTTGTAACCTGAAGGGCAGTTTCTATAGGGTTACCACCTTGTCTATAGGGTTAACTCGAGCTGTATCGAGAAAAGCTAGGTCAGGGTGGTCTCCTTCAGCCTTGGCGGATCGAAGCTCCATCAGCAGGTCACCCAACTCCCTCAGCTTTGGGTAATTCTTGTTGGAGATCTTGGGGAGACTCTATCACTTCTGGTGAACTGTAGCATTCCTCAAGTGTATCCCAAACCATCCTCATACCTTGTTCTGGATGGTTTACATGAATGGGACGGATTCGTTTTATATCTTCACTAGACTCTTCCAAGCCACTTAACTAGAAGATCCATTTTTGTCACTGTAGGTTAAGTCTAAGCCTCTGATGGCGTTGTGAAAGGAACGAGCGAAGTAACTCACAAAGTTGGAAATGTATGGGTTCCCACTTTGGGTGTCTTCCCATGTACGCGTGTAATGTGGAGCAGGTGGATGACTTCCGTCATTGTGCATACTTCTTTGGGTCCAGCTGCTGTTCTGGCCTTCTTGAAGGGAAACGTGTAAGCTAGGGGTGAGGTGAAACTGCTGGGCTAGCCTTGACTCCGGATTAGGGAAGTGGCGGTCTACAGCGGTAGTGGTGTCAACAGGTGGAGAACTGATCTCAGGCTTGAGACATTGCAATAGGGTCTTACGTGCAGGCTCTGGCCTGGTATATCCCTGTATTGTCTCGCCATCAGAGGACAGCTCTACTCCTGTCATTGGCTTGGGAGTGTCGTAGGATTGAGCTTGCTCTATGAGATACTCCTTAGTTCGCTGTGTGGGGTCGGGTTGGGTGGAGTCGAGCGTGAGCCTCCAACTACTTTTCTGACTGCCAAAATCAGCAGCAGCTTCTAGAGCCTCAGCCATTTCCTTTTCCTCTTTCAGCACATCCATAGATGCTTATAATTGTGCTTTTTCTATTTTAATTCTCCTTTCTTTCTCCACAAAGGAGAGGTGAACTTTTGCAGCTTTTCCTTTTGCCCTTGCAATGGGGGCTGCAGCTCCTGTAGGTGAGCTGCTTGAATGGTAGGATGAGGCTGAAGCACGAGATCTGGTCTTGAAGGTGGATGCCTACTCTTTGGCCAGAGTGTGTTGGAGGTTGTCTGTACTCTGACGCAATTGTTGTTGGCTTCTCTTGGCGTTGTGATGGGTTAGCAGTGTCTGTTGCTTGATCCAACTTGTGGTCCTGCCCGCTAGAGAGCTGTCATTTCACTATACTGTCCTCCGTATGCGTTACTGTGCATATTTTGACAGCAAGATAAATGCCTTCACATCAATAATCCTCAAAGCATGATCTCCATGTTCACAAGATTTATTGATTTGAAACAGCGTGAAACTGAAACAAAGGCCATAATTAACTAGATATGAACATAAACTGATATTTTGTTCACACTAACAACAAGCAAAAGCTAGGCTAACATACTGTAACAATTAAGCTAGTGCTGTCCATCTATTCCACAAAGTAAACATACACATCCAAATTCCACAAATAATGCTCCGAAAGGAAAGATATATACTCACCGACTAAGCTTCCTAAGGCATACAATGTAAAGGATGGATGGAGATTGTAAGCAGACAACTGAAACAGAGCACTCTGAGCTCGACATGAGGCAACGATGAACAACTTCCTCCTAACAGGTCACATGATAGGTCAATTTTCTAGGTAAATGAAAATACTCCAGATCAACACTAGAGGGAGCCAAATTCAAGGTAAGTAAAGGCTGCAGCTGTAAGAGCTGCAGATAGGTATAAGAATGAGATGGAACTGAATGCTTTTTACCAACTCAGTTCATGGACCACATACATCTCCATCTGTACAGAGCTGTCCTGGTCTGATCCTAGACATTATAGGTGAAATGGAGGGACATAATTATGTCATATAGTGCAAATATGTTATTTGAATGAGATACAGTGTGCATACATATTATAGGTAAATGTGAAATGTAGTATTGCACAATAGAAAATTGAATGGAATCATGGATACAGAATGACACCTCTGGCTCCCATAATATGTCCACGCCTCCTCTATGACATTCATAGCTGTTCAAGATCGTTGTACTCATAGAAATTGAACCTAGCTTCTCAACAGCGTGCGCCACTACGCAAAATATGTGCTTTGTTTGTAACATAACACAGGCAGGCCACAGTTTGTTAAGATCATCTGCTCAAACATTTACCTACGAAACAAAACTGTGCATAATTCAAGATGATTTAAATGCATATTCCCATAAACTTCTTGGCATGCAGTGGATTAAGTTGGTACATGCGCAGAATGTTATACGGTTTGGGAAAAGGCGTCATGGAGAGCCTTGATCGGGTCACGCAGCCTCTGCCTTCTGAAATAGTCTTCCATTGTCCTCCAAAAGTGGATGAGTATTCTCTTTTTAGTTAACCACTTTACCTCCTCTATTCATACACCTCCATCGTTAGACACAGGGAAGGTGGCATCACAGCACGAGACTTAGCTAGCTACAGTACTACTAGCTTACCTCTTTGTTAGCATTAGCAAGGATGTTATGTTAGCTGCATTACTACCAGTTTACCTCTATTGCATTAACCTTAACAGTGGCAGCAGGTAGCCTAGCAGTTAAGAGCATCATGCCAGTAGCCAAAAGGATGCTGGTTCAAATCCCCGAGCTCGCAAGGTTGGAATAAATCTGCCGTTCTGCCCTTGAGCAAGGCAGTTAACCCCCAACAACTTCTCCCTGGGTGCCAATGACGTAAAATGCGGAATACATATTTTGGTTGAATGTATTTAATTGTGCATCTGACTAGGTACTCCCTTTCCCTAGTTACATGCTTACGTCTTTTATATTAGCAGGGACATTATGCTAGCTACATTCCTACCAGCTTAAATCTTCTGTCCCTCACTGGTCTTGAACCAGGGAAACTCTGAATACACATTGACGTGTCACCATCAAGAAGTGTTACCAGTAACGCCACAAATGCTGCGGCTCTTGCAGTGTAAGGGAAACAACTACTTCTAGGTCTCAGAGCGGGATATGTCTACTAATACTCCGATAACCATTTCAGATCAGCTACACAGTGACAGATAGCATTAGCAGGGACAGACTCGGGACCTAGCCCAGATCTGTGACTCATTTCTTAATTTCTAAGAGCACAGTGATGATGTATGTTCAGACTGAGGAGAGACGATTGGCCAACGATAGGGGCATCACACGTTAATGAATTCCCGGAGGGACAGTGAAAATGGGGAATAATTCCTACAAGTCTGTTTCCATAGAATATGAATAGTCTAGGGAAGATGTAGCAATAGTTACATAATAATACAATACGGGGCCATTTGAAGAATATTTGACTTGATTTATTGTGAATACGAACATAGGTATTGATCAGTTAGTGTGTGGTTGGAACGCTCCTTCTCTGAGCTGGTTGGAGTGCATTTCATATTCAAGTCAGTTTTATGCATTTTTCTCTGATCAACAAATCATTTTCCCCAGTTGGGTCATTTGCATATTACTCATGACTTACAGAGTGAAAAATGTGGAGGTGGCAGTAAAGTTGTTCGATGGCACTTTTTTAATCTTTTTTTTCTTTTTTCTGGGGCTGCTGTATGTCTGTTGTTGGAGACAATCCAGCATAGAAACAGTCTGGAAAGCACTTTGCAAATTGCATTGATCTCCCCGTAGACCTACCTTCCACCTGCCTCCCATCCTAATGCCTCTCTATTACAGAAGGACACGGGGAGGCGGTGGTAAGACGACAGGTGTGACACACACACACACACACACGTCTCACTCCCAAATAAAGAGAATTCCCTATATGCTACACTCTAATTACACACTGGTCGTCACGAGGGACAGACAGCGAGACAGTACGAGAGCGATAGAGTGAGGGAGTAGAGGAAGAGAAGAGAAGACGTGGTCCTTTTCCTGGGAGACAGAACCAGATTAATAGACCGAGTTTAGGAGAGGAGAGTACAGAAAAAGGGAAAAGGATGAGAAGAAGAGAGGAGAGGTGTTTTCCTTGCCTGAGACTCATGGTCGACAGTTTATAAAAACACCAATACACTGCATTCAGAAAGTATAAAGAACCCTTCCCCGTTTCCGCATTTTGTTACATTAAAATTGATTGAATTAAAAAAATTCTCATACACACAATACCCAATAATGACAAAGCAAAATCAGGTTTATAGACATTTTAAAAACCTTATTCAGAACCTTTGTTATGAGACTCAATTATTATTATTTTTTTTACTTTTATTTAACTAGGCAAGTCAGTTAAGAACACATTCTTATTTACAATGACAGCCTATCAGGGAAAAGTGGGTTAACTGCCTTGTTCAGAGGCAGAATGACAGATATTTACCAGATATTTAGCTCTGGGATTTGATCCAACAAACTTCCAGTTACTGGCCCAACACTCTCACCACTAGGCTACCTGCCGCCCTGAAATGTTTGAGATGTTTCTACAACTTGATTGGATGAGGCGAGGTCAAGATAGGTGAATCAAAGCTGGGACCGAGAGACTGAAAAACAACTTCTATCTCAAGGTCATTAGACTGTTAAATAGCTATCACTAGCCGGCTTCCTCCCAGTACACTGCTCTGAACTTAGTCACTGTCACTAGTCCGTTACCTGAGAGGCTGCTGCCCTATGTACATACACATGGAACACTGGTCCCTTTAATAATGGGACACTGGTCACTTTAAATGGCTGGGGGCAGTATTGAGTAGCTTGGATGAATAAGGTGCCCAGAGTAATCTGCCTGCTACTCAGTCCCAGTTGCATAGTATTAGTATATTTGGATAGAAAACACTCTGAAGTTTCTAAAACTGTTTGAATGATGTCTGTGAGTATAACAGAACTCATATGGTAGGCAAAAAACCTGAGAAAAAATCCACCCAGGAAGTGGGAAATCTGAGGTTGGTCGTTTTTCAACTCATTCCCTATTGAAGATACAGTGGGATATTGGTCATGTTGCACTTCCTAAGGCTTCCACTAGATGTCAACAGTCTTTAGAAACTTGTTTGAGGCTTCTACTGTAAAGGAGGGGCTCATAAAAGCTCTTTGAGTCAGTGGTCTGGCAGAGTGCCACAAGCTCCTGACGCTCGTTCATGTGAGAGTTAGCTCACGTTCCATTGCTTTTCTACAGACAAAGGAATTCTCCTGTTGGAACATTATTTAAGATTATATTGATTCTATACATCGTTTGACATGTTTCTACGGACTGTAACAGAACTTTTTGACATTTCGCCTGCTCATAGTGAACGCGCTTCGTGAGGTTGGATTTGTTTACAAAAAGTACAAAAAGTAGCTATTTGGACATTATCGAACAAAACAAACATTTATTGTGGAACTGGGATTCCTGGGAGTGCATTCTGATGAAGATCATCAAAGGTAAGTGAATATTTATAATGTTATTTCTGACTTCTGTTGACTGCACAATATGGCTGATATCTTTTTGGCTTGTTTGGTCTCTGAGCGCTGTACTCAGAATATTGCATAATTTGCCTTTTCCGTAAAGCTTTTCTGAAATCTGACAGTGGTTGCATTAAGGAGAAGTGTATCTAAAGTTCCATGCATAACACTTGTATTTTCATCAACATGTATTATGAGAATTTCTGTAAATTGATGTGGCTCTCTGCAAAATCACCAGATGTTTTTTGGAACTATGGAACATAACACGCCAAAGTTTACTGAGATTTTTTGATATGAATACGAACTTTATCAAACAGAACATTCATGTATTGTGTAACATGAAGTCCTATGAGTGTCATCTGATGAAGATCAGCAAAGGTTAGTGATTAATTCTATCTCTATTTCTGATTTTTGTGACTCCTCTCTTTGGCTGGGAAAATGGCTGTGTTTTTCTGTGACTTGGCTCTGACCTAAAATAATCGTTTGTGGTGCTTTTGCCATAAAGCCTATTTGAAATCGGACACTGTGGTGGGATTAACAAGAAGTGTATCTTTAAAATGGTGTGAAATACTTCTATGTTTGAGGAATTTTAATTATGGGATTTCTGTTGATTTGAATTTGGCGCCCTGCACTTTCACTGGCTGTTGTCATATCGATCCCGTTAGCGGGATCTCAGCCCTGAGAAGTTTTAGTAATGTTTACGTACCGTTTTACCCATTTTAAATGTATATTTTGTATTCTAGATTAGGCCACCCTATTCAAATATTATTGTACGATAAATAAAATAGAATAGTATATGCACAATAATCGTTGAATAGGATGGCCTTCTCTAGAATACAGTATATACATATGAAATATAACAGTATGTAAACATTATTAAAGTGACCAGTGTTCCATGTGTATGTACAAACACAACATATTCTATCCACATACTATCCATAATGTCTATACATCAATATACAGTCGTGGCCATAGGTTTTGAGAATGACACAAATATTAATTTCCACAGTCTGCTGCCTCAGTTTGTATGATGGCAATTTGCATATACTCCAGAATGTTATGAAGAGTGATCAGAGGAATTGCAATTAATTGCAAAGTCCCTCTATGCATTGCAAATGAACTGAATCCCCAGAAAAAATTTCCACTGCATTTCAGCCCTGCCAAAAGGACCAGCTGACATCATGTCAGTGATTCTCTCGTTAACACAGGTGTGAGTGTTGAAGAGGACAAGGTTGGAGATCACTATGTCAGGCTTATTGAGTTCGAATAACAGACTGGAATCTTCAAACGGAGGGTGGTGCTTGGAATCATTGTTCTTCCTCTGTCATCATCCATCATTGCTTTGCACAAAAAGGGCTTCACAGGCAAGGATATTGCTGCCAGTAAGATTGCACCTAAATCAACCATTTATCAGACCATCAAGAAGTTCAAGGAGAGCGGTTAAATTGTTGTGAAGAAGGCTTCAGGGCGTCCAAGAAAGTCCAGCAAGCTCCAGGACTGTCTCCTAAAGTTGATTCAGCTGCAGGATTGGGGCACCACCAGTACAGAGCTTGCTCAGGAATGGCAGCACGCAGGTGTGAGTGTATCTGCATGCACAGTGAGGCGAAGACTTTTGGAAGATGGCCTGGTGTCAAGGTCAGAAAAGAAGCCACTTCTCTCCAGGAAGAACATCAGGGACAGACTGATATTCTGCAAAAGGTACAGGGATTGGACTGCTGAGGACTGGGGTAAAGTAATTTTCTCTGATGAATCCCCTTTCCGATTGTTTGGGGCATCCGGAAAAAAGCTTGTCCGGAGAAGACAAGGGGAGCGCTACCATCAGTCATGCTAACAGTAAAGCATCCTGAGACCATTCATGTGTGGGGTTGCTTCTCAGCCAAGGGAGTGGGCTCACTCACAATTTTGACTAAGAACACCGCCATGAATAAAGAATGGTACCAACACATCCTCCGAGAGCAACTTCTCCCAACCATCCAGGAATAGTTTGGTGATGAACAATGCCTTATCCAGCATGATGGAGCACCTTGCCATAAGGCAAAAGTGATAACTAAGTGGCTCGGGGAACAAAACATCGATATTTTGGGTCCATGGCCAGGAAACTCCCCAGACATTAATCCCATTGAGAACTTGTTGTCAATCCTCAAGAGGCGGGAGAACAAACAAAACCCCACAAATTCTGACAAACTCCAAGCATTGATTATGCAAGAATGGGCTGCCATCAGTCAGGTTATGAACCAGAAGTTAATTGACAGCATGCCAGGGCGGATTGCAGAGGTCTTGAAAAAGAAGGGTCAACACTGCAAATATTGACTCTTCATCAACATCATGTAATTGTCAATAAAAGCCACTTATGAAATACTTGTAATCATACTTCCGTATTCCATAGCAAAATTCGACAAAAATATCTAAAGACACTGAATCAGCAAACTTTGTGGAAATTAATATTTGTGCGCGTTCTGTCTCCTAGAGGTGAACGTACTTTGGTGCGAAAAGTGCAAATCAATCCCAGAACGGAAAGGACCTTGTGAAGATGCTGGAGAAAACAGGTACAAAAGTACCTATATCCACAGTAAAATGAGTCCTATATCTGCATAATCTGAAAGGCCGCTCAGCAAGGAAGGAGCCACTGCTCAAAAACCTTCATAAAAAAGACAGACTATGGTTTGCAACTGCACATGGGGAGAAAGATCCTACTTTTTGGAGAAATGTCCTCTAGTCTGATGAAACAAAAATGTTTTGGCCATAATGACCGTCGTTATGTTTGGAGGAAAAAAGGGGAGGCTTGCAAGCCGAAGAACACCACCCCAACCATGTAGCACGGGGGTATCAGCATCATGTTGTGGGGATGCTTTGCTGCAAGAGTACTGGTGCACTTCACAAAATAGATGGCATCATGAGGGAGAAAATGACGTGGATATATTGAAGCAACATCTCAAGACATCAGTCAAGAAGTTAAAGATTGGTCGCAAATGGGTCTTCCAAATGGACAATGACCCAAAGCATACTACCAAAGTCGTGGCAAAATGACATAAGGACAACATTGTCAAGGTATTGGAGTGGCCATCACAAAGCCCTGACCTCAATCATATAGAACATTTGTGGGCAGAACTGAAAAGGCATGTGCGAGCAAGGAGGCCTACAAACCTGACTCAGTTACACCAGCTCTGTCAGGAGGAATTGGCCAAAATTCACCCAACTTATTGTGGGAAGCTTGTGGAAGGCTACCCAAAACGTTTTACACAAGTTAAACAATATAAAGGCAATGCTATCAAATACTAATTGAGTGTATGTAAACTTCTGACCCACTGCAAATGTGATGAAATAAATAAAAAATGACATAAATCATTCTCTCTACTATTATTCTGACATTTCACATTCTTAAAATAAAGTGGTGATCCAAACTGGCCTAAAACAGGTCATTTTTAATTGGATTAAATGTCAGGAATTGTGAAAAACTGAGTTTAAATGTATTTGGCTAAGGTGAATGTAAACTTCTGACTTCCACTGTATTTATTATTATGGATTCATAATCAGCTATAATGGGGCGGTCATTTTGGACCGGGAACACAGAATTAATTAACATGAAACGAACAGGAGGGTTTAGGGACAGTCTACCTCAGAACTGTAACATGCAATAAATGGACTTTGGGACATTATATTTCATCAGCCAAAATGATGGTAACAATCATAGATGGCATATGAAAATTAATTTCAAATTTGTGATGTCATAAATCGTTAAATGAGGATGTTATGATGATAACATTGCAACTTGAAGAGTTTTCATAACGTGAGCAGGATGTTTACATACTGTGCATTGTGTAGAAAATATCCACACCAAAGAGAATGTTTTTGTGACTATGAGGCTGTGGTTTTAGTTGTCTATGAGGCTGTGGTTTTAGAAATCATAGTAAATTGTGATACCTTGCCTCGTAACTAGCTATGGCCCAAGGAAACCAAAGAGTGTGTCATGAAGATGGAAACGCCCCTTTCTAACCGAAGGTATAAAATATGTGAGTTAAGAATTTACAAATCAGACTAAGTTGACCACCCGCTGCAGCCGAGGTCTACAACTTTTCGTGACGCGGAAATGCAACATGAGGTTGTTGAAGACAAATGAAAACTCTTAAACTTGTTGGGGCTAGGGGGCAGCATTTTCACTTTTGGATGAAAGGCGTGCCCAGAGGAAACTGCCGCCTACTCTTTCCCAGATGGGAATATATGCATAGTATTATTACTGGTGGACGGAAAACACTCTGAAGTTTCTACAACTGTTTGAATTATGTCTGTGAGTATAACAGAACTCATATGGCAGACAAAAACCTGAGAAGAAATCCAAACAGGAAGTGAGAACTCAATTTTGAAAACAGTGCCATTTGATGTCCATCTTAGATATGGATGAGCATGCACTTCCTAGGGCTTCCACAAGATATCACCGTCTTTAGATTCTGGTTGTATGATTCTACTATAAAGGAGGGGCTCATAATAGCTCTTTGAGTGGGTGGTCTGGCAGAAAGCCTCGGTCTCATTGCTTGCGGTCACGAGAGAGTGTTCTTCGGTTCCAATGCGTTTCTTCAGCCATTGAAATTCTTAATGTTTAAAACATCCTAAATATGGATTGCATACATCATTTGACTTGTTTCTAAGACCTGTAACAAAACTTTCTTTTGAGGATTGAATGCTGGGCTGAACAAGCTAACAAGTGGCTAAATGATGGGGTAAGGGTACCAATGGAACTCAAGAGGGTTAGACAGAGGTATAAGAGGTAGAGAGGCATGGAGGATGAGGTCTTACCTGTGCAGATTGAGCCGTTCCCTACGTAGCCAGGCTTACAGGTGCACAGGTGGCCTCTGATGGTGTTGGTGCAGATGGCATTGTCGTTACAGGAGCTCTGCCAACTTGCACACTCGTCATGTTCTGAGGGAGAGATGCAGCAGGATCAGACTGTGTGGTAGTGTCTGTCTGTCTGTGAGAGTATAGACTACTTGGTTGTGTGAGAGTGTATTTGTAACATGAATGCATGTTTGTGTCCTATGTGTTTGTTTGTGTCTGATTTTGCATGCCGAGTGTGCACGTGCATCCCTCCTGTAGGGTCAACGTCATATTTTCATTCAACAGTTTACTTTATATCTGAGTTGCTGTACCGATGGGCTGGTTTGAGCATTGAGCCTCATGTAATAGGGAGTGGGTTTGCACCACAGGCAGTGTATGATCAAACATGATCTGTAGCCTCTCATCGCTGCAAAAAAACAGCATCTCATTTACTCGCCTACTTCTGGTTATCCATGATAGGTTGTAACAAAAAAAACAGAGCCAAAAGATATATTGAATGCAGTTAACGATTCAAACTTCGCCACACACCTGATCTTAAGCTGTGTACAAATCCACCGTGGTAAACTGTATGCGTTCCGGTTGAAATTCATTAAATTCAACTGGAGGCAATCCATAATGCTGCTTCTCATCTGCCGGACTAGGCTCCGGTAAGTGCAGTGTGTTGCATGCCTTTGATTTTTTCAATTTGTATGTTGCTTTGCCTTGCAGTCTCTGAAAAGGAAGTGGATTAACCAACGGAGATGGTGCAAATGTGTAGTTTAACTACAGTATTGTTGATATGACTCTCCTAAGAAGATCTGAAGGATCAGGTTACAGTGATTCTGCTATAAAGCGCTATTTATCTCCTGCAGAGGGGGAGAGGGTGGTGAAGTTGTCCATTTTATGATGGTCATATACGTATACCTGCAGGAACTCTCTCTCTCCCACTCTGCAGAAATGGAAGTGAAAAATATCTTTGTTACAACAGAGAGAGATTTTGTAGTACTGTGACATCCAAGCTCGGATAATGAAACAATATTTCATTTATCCAAACCGTTGGAATGGTCCGTGCTTACTTTTAAAGGATGAACCACTGTTGGCATCATTTAGCTAATAAAATGTTAACATTTTTTAGGAAGTTTAATTTATTATTAAATTAGAAACTTATTCGACAACTTCAGTAGGCAGCTAACTAGATAGATTATTTAACTTCTTTGGGCTCATTGGGAGACTAGCGCCCCACCTCGACAACATCCGGTGAAATTGCAGAGCACCAAATTCAAATGACAAAAATAGTAATAATAAACATTCATGAAAATACAAGTGTTATACATCAGTTAAAATATTATATTTTTGTTAATCCATCCACTTTGTCAGATTTCAAAAAGGCCTTACGGCAAAGCATACCATGATATTATCTGAGGACAGCGCCCCGCATACAAAAGCATACAAACATTTTCCAACCAAGAAGAGGTGTCACGAAAGTCAGAACTAGTGATAAAATAAATCACTTACCTTTGAAGATCTTCCTCTGTTGGCAATCCAAAGGGTCCCAGCTACACAATAAATGGTTGTTTTGTTCGATAAAGTCCCTCTTTATGTCCCCAAAACTCAGTTTTGTTGGAGTGTTTTGTTCAGTAATCCACTGGCTCAAAGGCAGTCAAAACATGCAGACGAATACATCCTAATAGTACCGGTAAAGTTCATCGAAACATGTCAAACAATGTTTATCATTTTTATTTTTTTATTTTACTTTTATTTATACAGGTTTTTTCTCATTGAGATAATATCTCTTTTCCAAGAGAGACTTGAGAAACAGCTGGCATAAAACCTTTACTAAACAACTTGACTTAAAAACAGCTGGCCTAAAAACAAAAATACTCTTCTATATACATCGATCAATATACATCGACCACCAACGAAACTAGATCATCACATTTTAAAATGTTCAGGAGATAATTCCAGGACAACGGTGCTAAGTATCTAAAACTATTTCTACCATGACCTATTCTAATTTTTGGTAGTGTTAGAAGCAAATCAGAATGGGACAGGATGACCCCCAGTCTTCTCTTTAAGTTATTAAGGGATGATGATGTTATGGAAATGTGAAGATACGATAGCTAGCCATTTTCTGTGCTAATATCTCTGGCTGTGGTAACTAGCTAGCTAACTTCAGCCTCACAACCATGCCTGCGATGCTAGTTTAAAGTTAGCTATCTAGCTACCGTAGCCAAATAAGTCTGGACTATCTCTGACACTGTTTCACTTGTTAGCTAACATTAGCTAAGTTAGCTGGCTAGCTAAATTACCATAGCTAGATTTGACTTTTCTCCATCTGGGTTAATTTAGCCAAGCTAAATTAACCGGGACTACCTCATGCTTACATAGTGATTGATCGATTTAGCTAGCATTACTGTACTGGCTTTCAACTTTGAACCTAAGTTCAGTAAAACTGTGAAAATCCTTTTTGTGTGGGTACAGAGCTCTGGGGGAATAAAACATTGCATTTTCATTGAGCCTGTGTAAAACAGCATCTACTTCTCCCACATTGTCATCAATAACCAATAGTACAAACTTGAAACTTGAAAGCCTTAACTTCACTAGAGGCTCTTAGAACAGCCACTTTGGGACAAAATACATTATATGCACAGCTACCATAGATAGTCTGGCCTTCATTTTATCATACTTGCATCATTGGTCATTTACAAAGATATTCTGTCATAGTGACCAATCTGAAACATCACAGGCTAGGAGCAGCTCATGGGCAAAGTTCCTTGCTCAAGTGCACAACAGCAGTAGGTAGTATATATAGCAGGTAACCCTCTGGCTGCCTAATCACTCCCTGCAGATTTCCCCAGAAGCAGCTAGGGAGTTTGAACTGATAACGCACTGGTTATCAGCCTGCCTTCCTAACCTCAAAGCTACTGCTGCCCAAATTAATTTAGCTCTATCCTCACTCCCTTGGCTTTGTTAAAACATTTAACATGGTTTATCATCCCTTCCCTCTTCAACATTTGTAATTTAGAAATGTGTGTGAACCTGTCCCTTAAAATCTCTAGTGCTAGCGGTTAAGCCTAGCAATTAAGAGTGTTGGGCTGGTAACCGAAAGGTTGCTGGTTGAAATCCCAGTGCCAGCAAGGTTGAAAAATCTGCTGTTTTTCTCTTGAGTAAGGCAGTTAACAACTGCTACCCAGACGCTGAAGATGTGGAGGTCGATTAAGGCAGCCCCCCCGCACCTCACTGATTCAAAGGGGTTGGGTTAAATGCGGAAGACACATTTCAGTTTAATGCAATTCAGTTGTGCAACTGATTACGTTTCCCTTTACCCTCTTGTAGCGGAAGAGATGGACCAGGAAGCGCTCTTGCTTTCAGACAACTCGACTATAGCCTGAAGTTAAAGAAAAACAGAAAAGCCTTACATGCAGTCAGTATTCTGTAAACGCCACCTTTTTTACACACGAAGGGAGGTCCTTGGGACACACATGTGAATACATAGGACTGTGGACAAAGCAAGCAACACACCAAGCTTGAGCAGTAGCCGGGTCTTGCCAGATATGTTGAAATACTTGTGTATTTTGAAAACAGATTGTTATAAGGTATTTTGCGGAGTCCATTAAGGAGACCGCGATCCAGACAGCTCAGTGGACCAGACAATCTAGTTTCTGGATACTCCAGGCATGGTGGGTTACATTTTTCATTAACTAGCCTTGCTGACGTGACCCACATGACTCACAGCACAGTGTAAGCTATGACCACACTGTTCTGGAAAGATGGCTGTGTGTTTTAACTCAATATTCGCACATGAATTGTGCAACAGGGTTTGATTCGTTCTCTCAAATGTTTGTTTCCTTGGGGGTTGAGACCTCCCATTGAAGTAGAAGGGGGCGGCAATTGGGGGCTGAGTGTGTCTGTGCATGTGGGTGTTTGAGTGAGAAAGACACAGATGAGAGCCAACCAGTAAAAGCACAGCCCCCTTTATTATTGACCCATTGTGCTGACAACATCAAAGAGGAATTCGATAGTTAAGTGTTAGCCAGAACAATGATTAACTGCAATGGAAAAGTAATTGTTTGTCTGCTTTACTACAGATTGCTCAGGACGTCTCTATTTTAAACTCGGACTGCTTGGGGAAACTCATTGAGAACTGGATTGCGGTCAAAAAGGACACAAACCTTTGGTCTGCCAGCCGAGAAAAGCAGGCCAAGGACTTCTATTCGAAGTGCATGTATAGTTTGAAATGACCCTGCTAGTGGTGACTCAGATGCTCATTCATTTTTAGCCTGAAACAATATGTTATTCACTAAACATTCTTCTCTCCAGATAGAAAAGGTGACATCGCTTTAAAATTTCTGCCAATGGTCCTCCCAACACCAGTCTACAAGATTGGTATGAAGACATTCCGACATTCTGACCCAGCTTCGAAGAGACCAGAATGTCCTTCATTGACTTGCAGCCTGTAAGTTTAAATAGTTGATAGCATAGGATGTAACGGTTGTCTTCCTCCTCCTCTGACGAAGAGGAAAATAATCACCCACAACTCAAAAGTGAAACCAGGCTACCTAATTATGGTTCTCAATCAGGGACAACGATATACAGCTGCCTCTGATTGAGAACCATACCAGTCCAAACACAGAAATCCCAAATGATTGAAAAAGGAACATAGACTGCCCACTCCAACTCACGCCTGACCATACTAAAACAAAGACAAAACAAAGGAACTAAGGTCAGAACGTGACAGTACCCCCCCCCTCCCCCAAAGGTGCGGACACTGGCCGCAAAACCTGAACCTATAGGGGAGGGTCTGGGTGGGCGTCTGACCGCGGTGGCGGCTCTGGCGCGGGACTTGGACCCCACCACCATATTTTTCGTCCGCCTCTTCACCTGACTCCGTGGCCTCTTTAGAGCGGCGACCCTCGCCGCCGACCTCGGACTGGGGACCCTAACCCTGGGTGCCAAATGGACGGGAGATTCCAGGAGCACCGGACGGACGGGAGATTCCGGCAGCACCGGACGGACGGGAGATTCCGGCAGCACCGGGACGGACGGGAGATTCCGGCAGCACCGGGACGGACGGGAGATTCCGGCAGCACCGGGACGGACGGGAGATTCCGGCAGCACCGGACGGACGGGAGATTCCGGCAGCACTGGACGGACGGGAGATTCCGGCAGCACCGGACGGACGGGAGATTCCGGCAGCACCGGACGGACGGGAGATTCCGGCAGCACTGGACGGACGGGGATTCCGGGCGCACCGGACGGGCGGGAGACTCCGGCAGCTCCTGACTGACAAGCGGCTCTGGCAACTCCTGGCTGACGGACGGCTCCGGCAGCTCCTGGCTGACGGGCGGCTCTGGCAGCTATTGACTGACGGGCGGCTCTGGCAGCTATTGAATGACGGGCGGTTCTAGCAGCTCAGGACAGACGAGCGGCTCTGGCAGCTCAGGACAGACGGGAGACTCTGGCAGCTCAGGACAGATGAGAGCACCTGTAGGGAGGAGATGGAGAGACAGCCTGGTGCGGGGGGCTGCCACCGGAGGGCTGGTGCGTGGAGGAGGCACCAGATAGACCGGACCGTGGAAGCGCACTGAAGGTCTCGAGCACCGAACCTGCCCAACCCTACCTGGCTGAATACTCCCCGTAGCCAGGCCACTGTGGCGAGGTGGAGTAGCCCGCATTGGGCTGTGCTGGCGAACCAGGGACACCATACTTAGGGCTGGTGCCATGTACCCCAGCCGAGGAGACGCACTGGAGACCAGATGCCCTGAGCCGGCTTCATGGCACCTGGCTCGATGCCCGCTCTAGCCCGGCAGATATGAGGCGCTGCTATGTACCGCACTGGGCTATGCCTGTGCACCGGGGACACCATGCGCCTCACGGCATAACACGGTGCCTGCCCGGTCCACTTCTCTCCACGGTAAGCACGGGGAGTTGGCGCAGGTTTCCTACCTGACTTAGCCACACTCCCCGTGTGCCCCCCCAATACATTTTTGGGGCTGCCTCTCGGGACATAGGAAGACTGATTGGGAAATTAGATGATAGCATTTGTAAACCTTGAATGAAAGGAACAGCATTCCAAAATATGTTATTCATAACTTCACACTCCAAGACATTGTTGTGTGAATGAACCTGTGAGCCCCAGCCCCAAATGAATGGAAGATGTAGGCATCCAACATGTTAATATTGATGTGTAAAGGGCTACGTAGTATACAAAATAAATTGTGTGTGATGGCATTGTCAGTCCTCATATTCAGTACTTGCGCCAGGTGGACTCTAACCAGACCCTAACCATTTGTGTTAGCTCTTTGGGACTGCTCACAGGTGTTTACAGTCAATTGTGGACAAGCATTGGAGAAAAGTACATTGCCTGGGGCACTGGATATGTGCTTCAAAAGCAGCCGTGTCAAGAGCTCAACCCAAGGTGCTGGGTTAGAAGCACAACCCTACCCTACTGGGTTGAATTAACCCAATGCTGTGTTTGACCAATATTGACCAAGCACTGGGTTGTCGAAATGACCAAAATTGGGTAAAAATAATTCATTTCGGAAAAATAATTTGAACCTTTTCATGTGACTTCCAAATATCTCTAATGGTCTCCCCAGCATGGGTTTTTTATGCATGCTATGTCAGAATGCCCTCACTGTTCCAAAATGTGATTGTTACGCAACAGGACAGTCTATCCGCACTGCCCTCAAACCAAGGCACGCTGCCTGTTTTTATTTATAGGCTGTTTGAACTTATTATTTTATTTTCTAACAACAGTTTGAATTGAGGTGTGTTCTGCCTCCTCATTAATTCACATAAAAGTAGGCTATTTCACCTTTGTGGACAATGTATTTTTTAGGCATTACTGAGCAGGACAAACTTCCCCAAGCACTTCCCCATTGTTTCCAAAGATCAAGTATACAGACAATTTCCAGCTGGTGCCTGAATCGCCGACATGATAATAGCTTTGGACATGTGTGCGTTTCTGTCAAAGTAAGTGCCTTATTACATTATAATAGGTAATGTATGTCGTGTCACTGTATGTATGGGGCATAATATATTTGTGTGTATTCCTTATAACTGCAGACACGCGAGGTAACGTTACTAATTTCATAACTTTCATGGTGTTATACTCAATTGTGCTTATGTATCTAGTTACATTCTTCTATTAGCTCTGTAAAACAATGCTAATTGCGTCAGAAAAGTGTTAGCTTGTGTTGTCTTTGGAAGCTACCCTAGCATTATGACCATGGTTTGTTTTCATTTGGTCTCTTTAGCATAGCTCTGTTCTGCCCTGTCCCCTTGTGGAGCTCAACAGTTATTGTTTCTTACTGTTATATAACGGCTTTCTTCTGTGGACGAAGGATCGGAGGACCAAAATACAGCGTGGTTAGTGTTCAACATGTTTAATAAGGACAATAAACGTGAACACTACAAAATACAAAACAACAAATGTGAAAAAAACGAAACAGTCCTATCTGGTGCATAGACACAAAGACAGAAGACAACCACCCACAAAATACCCAAAGAACATGGCTGCCTAAATATGGTTCCCAATCAGAGACAACGATAAACACCTGCCTCTAATTGAGAACCAATCTAGGCAACCATAGACTTACATAATCACCTAGACTAGACAACACCCCATAAACATACAAAACCCTTAGACCAGACAAAACACATAAATCCCCCATGTCACACCCTGACCTAACCAAAATAATACAGAAAACAAAGATAACTAAGGCCAGGGCATGACAATATTTATGATTTTTATAACAGTGTTATGATACTTCTTTGTAATATTGTTTTATTGCTATATCCTGATATTGTATTCTAATTACTAATAATTCAATTTGTGACCCGATTCAGAAAACTAGTCACAACTTCACAAGAGAGCTATTTGAACGTATATTTTTTTTAAATCAAAATGCATTTTTTTGGACAGAAATGCCTTCTCGAACATGTATACTTTCACGCGCCTTAATATCAAACTTGTATGCCATCTGTAAATACAAATACAATTGTTAAATTACAAGCCTAGTTGGTTTAGCCACAGAAAAAGTGAGCAACATTCCCGCTAGCCATGATCGGCTGAGATAATGAGTGGGCTGGATATGCCGAGAGATGAGTTTGGATTAGTCTACCATATAGCACACATCTGTCTATTGGAGCTGGTCAGGATGTTTAAATGATCATGTTGAACATGACTTTAAAACATATTTTTATCGCGTAGTTAAACTGCATAAACCTAATGTCAAGTTAAAGTGTACTGTTAGCTTGCTAATTTTAGCTGGCTGGCTCGCTAGCTAATGTTATCTGTAATCTGTATACTCTCCACTTTCTGGAGGACCGAGTTATGAATTTGAGTTATGAATCAGTGGAATTTGAGTATGATAGCTAGGAAGATGGAGAAAACGCCAGTCTGGATTACATCGTCAAACTAATGCAACCATGCATGGCATGAGACACGTCCAACCATGATGTATACTGGTAAGATTTCCAGATATTATGTCTTAACAAAAGACTCCACTCTAATTTTGACAAAGTATTTTAATTTCAAGTTACACTGGCTGGCTCGCTAACTAACATTACGTCATGCGTTGGGATTCACTGTTTACCTAGGTAGCTATCTAGCTACACTTCTTACAAAAGACTCTCGTCTTAGTGTGTCAGAGCGCAGAATAACTAATGAATTTTTGAACCCTCAACACCTGTTGAATATGTCCGGTGTCAGCAAACGTAGGCAAGAATCCTTCTCCTGGTGCCAGACAGGCAGATTTTGCAGTGCCTCCGTGTGTGACTACCTTGAACAGCAGTTTGAGGGACTTCACAGGGAAAATGCAGTGCAGTGAGGAGTAGGGGAGTGTCAGCAGCAGGGCGCCCCCCCCAGCTTGAAGCACTCTGCTTTGCATTCCAGACTGGGACTCATCAAAGCAAACAGCAGGGCCAGGAGGGGTGAAATGGCTGGCGGCCTTCCAGCTACCAAAGATCTCCTTTACTTCAGCCACTGTCGGTCTGTCACCATCAACACCAGCATCTTCAAAGGGACCTGGGACTTTGTCAGTGGGCAAGGGGTCCTCAGATTCAGGGTTCTCAATGGCTACACGGTGGGGGGGGGGGCAGCTCCTCATTGTCACTGTCAGAAACTGATTCCTGATTTTCATACTCAGACTTATTGTCAGAATTTATATCAATCTCCAGAATATCCGAATTTGCGAGCTATCTCCTTCTGAAAGACATTGCTAATGCTACAGCTTAGCCCACTAGCTACATACATAAACAACAACACTGAATGGCTCAGAGTGGGAGTCAGAGGTTATGTGATTGACTGCGTGCACGCACCACTTGTATCAATAAATCATTATCTGTCACGTTCTGACCTTTATTTCCTTTGTTTTGTCATTATTTAGTATGGTCAGGGCGTGAGTTGGGGTGGGCAGTCTGTTTGTTTTTCTATGATTTGGGTATTTCTATGTTTCAGCCTAGTATGGTTCTCAATCAGAGGCAGGTGTCATTAGTTGTCTCTGATTGAGAATCATACTTAGGTAGCCTGGGTTTCACTGTGTGTTTGGTGGGTGATTGTTCCTGTCTCTGTGTTTGCACCAGATAGGGCTGTTTTGGTTTTTCACATTTCTTGTTTTGTTAGTCTATTCATGTATAGTTTCTTTATTACATAACCATGAATAATAACCACGCTGCGTTTTGGTCTGCCTCTCCTTCACCACAAGAAAACCGTTACAGAATCACCCACCACAAAAGGACCAAGCGGCGTGGTAACGGGCAGCAGCACGAGCAGCGAAATAAAGACTTCTGGACTTTGGAAGAAATCCTTGACGGGAGAGGACCCTGGGCAAAACCAGGGGAGTGTCGCCGCCCCAAGGTGCAGCAGGAGAAGCGGCAGCAGGAGCAGCGCGAGGAGGTATGGACATGGGAGGACGAATTGGACGGAAAAGGACCCTGGGCACAGCCTGGAGAATATCGGTGCCCCAAAGAAGAGCTGGAGGCGGCGAAGTCACAAAGGCGCTGGTATGAGGAGGTAGCACGGCGGCGTGGATGGAAGCCCGAGAGTCAGCCTCAAAAATGTATTGGGGGGGCACACAGGAAGTGTGGCGAAGCCAGGTAGGAGACCTGCGCCAACTTCCTGTGCTTACCGGGGGGCGAGAGACCGGGCAGGCACCGTGTTATGCGGTGGAGCGCACGGTGTCCCCAGTGCGGGTGCATTGCCCGGTGCGGTACATACCAGCTCCGCGTATCGGCCGGGCTAGAGTGAGCATCGAGCCAAGTGCCATGAAGCCGGCTCTACGCATCTGGTCCCCAGTGCGTCTCCTTGGGCCGGCTTACATGGCACCAGCCTTGCGCACGGTGTCCCCGGTTCGCCTGCATAGCCCAGTGCGGGCTATTCCACCTCGCCGCACTGGCAGGGCGACCGGGAGCATTCAACCGGGTAAGGTTGGGCAGGCTCGGTGCTCAAGAGCTCCAGTGCGCCTGCACGGTCCGGTCTATCCGGTACCACCTCCACGCACCAGCCCTCCAGTGGCAGCCCCCCGCACCAGGCTGTCTCTCCGTCTCATCCCTACAGGTGCTCCTGCCTGTCCAGTGCTGCCGGAGCCTTCCTCCTCTCCAGCGCTGCCGGAGTCTCCCGCCTGTCCAGCGCTGCTAGAGCCTTCCTCCTCTCCAGCACAGCCGGAGTCTCCCGCCCATTCAGCGCTGCCGGAGTCTCCCGCCCGTTCAGCGCTGCCGGAGTCTCCCGCCCGTTCAGCGCTGCTAGAGCCTTCCTCCTCTCCAGCGCTGCCGGAGTCTCCCGCCTGTTCGGCGCAGCTAGAGCTCCCGCCCCTCATTCCAGAGGCGCTAGAGTCCCTCATTCCAGAGGCGCCAGAGCTACTCAGTCCAGCGCTGCCAGAGCCTTCCTCCTCTCCAGCGCTGCCGGAGTCTCCCGCCTGTCCAGCGCTGCTAGAGCCTTCCTCCTCTCCAGCGCTGCCGGAGTCTCCCGCCTGTTCGGCGCTGCTAGAGCTCCCGCCCCTCAGTCCAGAGGCGCTAGAGCCCCTCATTCCAGAGGCGCCAGAGCTACTCAGTCCAGCGCTGCCAGAGCCTTCCTCTCCAGCGTTGCTGGAGCTTCCCGTCTGCCCAGCGCCATCTGAGCTACCCGTCTGCCCAGCGCCGCCTGAGCCACCCGTCTGCCCAGCGCCGCCAGTGCCGCCAGTCTGCCCAGCGCCGCCAGACTGCCCAGCGCCGCCAGTGCCGCCAGTCTGCCCAGCGCCGCCAGTCTGCAAGGAGCCGCCAGTGCCGCCAGTCTGCAAGGAGCCGCCAGTGCCGCCAGTCTGCAAGGAGCCGCCAGTGCCGCCAGTCTGCAAGGAGCCGCCAGTGCCGCCAGTCTGCCGGGAGCCGCCAGTGCCGCCAGTCTGCCGGGAGCCGCCAGTGCCGCCAGTCAGCCGGGAGCCGCCAGTGCCGCCGGGAGCCGCCAGTGCCGCCAGTCAGCCGGGAGCCGCCAGTGCCGCCAGTCAGCCGGGAGCCGCCAGTCAGCCCAGAGGCGCCAGTGCCGCCAGTCAGCCCAGAGACGCCAGTGCCGCCAGTCAGCCCAGAGGCGCCAGTGCCGCCAGTCAGCCCAGAGGCGCCAGTGCCGCCAGTCAGCCCAGAGGCGCCAGTGCCGCCAGTCAGCCCAGAGGCGCCAGTGCCGCCAGTCAGCCCAGAGGCACCAGTGCCGCCAGTCAGCCCAGAGGCGCCAGTGCCGCCAGTCAGCCCAGAGGCGCCAGTGCCGCCAGTCAGCCCAGAGGCGCCAGTGCCGCCAGTCAGCCCAGAGGCGCCAGAGCCCCTCTGTCCCGAGCTGCCAGAGCTTCCGCCACTCTGTTCCGAGCTGCCAGAGCTTCCGCCCCTCTGTCCCGAGCTGCCCCTCTGTCCCGAGCTGCCCCTCTGTCCCGAGCTGCCCCTCTGTCCCGAGCTGCCCCTCTGTCCAGTGGGGTCTTTTAGAAGGGTCGCCGTGGTTAGGAGGCCACGGAGGTGGACAATAAGGCGGACTAAGACGATGGTGAAGTGGGGTCCGCATCCCGCGCCAGAGCCGCCACCGCGGACAGACGCCACCCAGACCCTCCCCTATCGGTTAAGGTTTTGCAGCCGGAGTCCGCACCTTTGGGGGGGTACTGTCACGTTCTGACCTTTATTTCCTTTGTTTTGTCATTATTTAGTATGGTCAGTGCGTGAGTTGGGGTGGGCAGTCTATGTTTGTTTTTCTATGATTTGGGTATTTCTATGTTTCGGCCTAGTATGGTCCTCAATCAGAGGCAGGTGTCATTAGTTGTCTCTGATTGAGAATCATACTTAGGTAGCCTGGGTTTCACTGTGTGTTTGGTGGGTGATTGTTCCGGTCTCTGTGTTTGCACCAGATAGGGCTGTTTTGGTTTTTCACATTTCTTGTTTTGTTAGTCTATTCATGTATAGTTTCTTTATTAAAGAACCATGAATAATAACCACACTGCGTTTTGGTCCGCCTCTCCTTCACCCCAAAAAAAACGTTACATTATCAGAAAATGTTTTGTGTGGTAATTATTGATTATTTATTGATTATTTATTAACTGTTTTATTCACATGTTTTCAAGTACTGGGTTTCACTTAAAGTCTGTTGGACCAAAGATGTTATAACAAAAGGAGGTGAGGGAGGGTTCACTCATTTTTCAAGTAAACTTCTGGAAGTGAATGATGGGATGTGAAGGATAGTAGACGACACACCACCTTCCTGTATTTGGCTCCATCCATCTTCCCATCAATTTTAACCATCTACCCTGTCCCTGCTGAAGAAAAGCAGGCCCAAACCATGATGCTGCCACCACCATGTTTGACAGTGGGGATGGTAGGTGTTCAAGGTGATGAGCTGTGTTGCTTTTACGCCAAACATAACGTTTTGCATTGTTGCCAAAAAGTTAAATTTTGGTTTCATTAGACCAGAGCACCTTCTTACACATGTTTGGTGTGTCTCCCAGGTGGCTTGTGGCAAACTTTAAACTACACTTTTTATGGATATCTTTAAGAAATGGCTTTCTTCTTGCCAGTCTTCCATAAAGGCCAGATTTGTGCAATATACGACTGATTGTTGTCCTATGGACAGAGTCTCCCACCTCAGCTGTAGATCTCTGCAGTTCATCCAGAGTGATCATGGGCCTCTTGGCTGCATCTCTGATCAGTCTTCTACTTGTATGAGCTGAAAGTTTAGAGGGACGGCCAGGTCTTGGTAGATTTGCAGTGGTCTGATACTCCTTCCATTTCAATATTATCGCTTGCACAGTGCTCCTTGGGATGTTTAAAGCTTGGGAAATCTTTTTGTATCCAAATCCGGCTTTAAACTTTAAACTTCACAACAGTATCTCGGACCTGCCTGGTGTGTTCCTTGTTCTTCATGATGCTCTCTGTGCTTTTAACGGACCTCTGAGACTATCACAGTGCAGGTGCATTTATACGGAGACTTGATTACACACAGGTGGATTGTATTTATCATCATTAGTCATTTAGGTCAACATTGGATCAATCAGAGATCCTCACTGAACTCCTGGAGAGAGTTTGCTGCACTGAAAGTAAAGGGGCTGAATAATTTTGCACGCCCAATTTTTCAGTTTTTGATTTGTTAAAAAAGTTTGAAATATCCAATAAATGTCGTTCCACTTCATGATTGTGTCCCACTTGTTGTTGATTCTTCACAAAAAAATACAGTTTTATATCTTTATGTTTGAACCCTGAAATGTGGCAAAAGGTCGCAAAGTTCAAGGGGAGCGAATACCTTCTCAAGGCACTGTAGATACTATTGTACCTGTTTCTTCCAGCATCTTCACAAGGTCCTTTTCTGTTGTTTGAACAGATGAACGTGGTACCTTCAGGCCTTTAGAAATTGCTCCCAGTGATGAACCAGATTGTTTTTCTGAGGTCTTTGCTGATTTCTTTTTGATTTTCCCATGATGTCAAGCAAAGAGGCACTGAGTTTGAAGGACGGCCTTGAAATACATCCATAGCTACACTTCCAATTGACTCAAATGATGTCAATTAGCCTATCAGAAACTTCAAAAGCTATGACATAATTTTGTGGAATTTTCTAAGCTGTTTAAAGGCACAGTCAACTTAGTGTATGTAAACTTCTGACCCACTGGATTTGTGATACAGTGAATTATAAGTGAAATAATCTGTCTGTAAGCAATTGTTGGAAAAATGACTTGTGTCATGCGCAAAGTAAATGTCCTAATCGACTTCCCAAAACTTTAACAAGACATTTGTGGAGTGGATGAAAAATTATTTTTAATGACTCCAGCCTAAGTGTATGTAAACTTCTGACTTCAACTCTATGTCCCTAAGGGAATAAGGTGCCATCTGGGGATTATTCTATGGGTGCATGCCAACTGGCACCCTATTCCCTACAGTATGTAGTGCCCCATAGGGTCCTGGTCAAAAAAGTAGTGCACTAAGGAATAAGGTGCCATTTTCCAAGGCTGTAACAGTGCAAAGAGCGATTAGTTACCTCCATTAATTTGTCCGATTACCACTATTGAATTGTCTGACTGGAAAATCACTAATATTTTGGGAAATTCACATTTCCAAATGGCCCCACCTCCTCTGTCATTTCCTACATCCAGCATATCATTCCTCCTGTCCCTAGCATAAATTGATAACATACTGGGGAAGCTATTTGTTTCAGAGTACATTGAATTTGACCTCGGAGAGAGTAATTTGTCATTTTCTGTTCATGTGGTTTAACAAACTTAATGGACAGGAAATTAAAAGTAACTCTCTCCGAGGTCAAATTCCCCGTACCCTGAAACAAATAACTTACACATCCACATTCCTCCTTTCCCTAGCAGAATTGGCTTACATTCTGACATGCTGAATGTAGGAAATGACAGAGGAGGTGGTGCCATTTGGACATGTGAATTTCCCAAAATACGAGTGATTTTCCAATAAGACAAATCAATGGTGGTAATCAGTTGGTCTTTGCGTTATTACAGCCTCGAAAACACTGTTGCTGATGAGCTATTCTGTTGATAATCTGCACACCACTATCTGCATAGTCTGTATCCCAAATGGTTAACTTATTCTCTAGTGCACTACTTTTGACCAGAGCCCTTTGGTCCATGGTCTAAAGTAGTGCACTACATACCATAGGGAATAGGGTGCCATTTGGCATGCAGACAGAATAAACCACCACAACAAAACCTAATTGGAGGTATTGCATACCAGGAGGAATGTGTTTGATTTCACTAAATCAGAGAGTATCGGAAGTAAACACAAGCTTGGCTTGTTTGAATCAGATGGAGAGTCCCAGCCAATGTCAACAGACAGTAGGTGTACACATTTCCATACTTCAAAAGGCCCAATCTGTGATATGGTTTCACCTCACAGACTGTCAAACCTTGCATCTATAGCTCTGTCTATCTCATTTATAGAGATTACATTTCTCCAGCCCCACTCCTCAGATGTACAGCAAACAAAGTGGTGAAGGGGCCGGCCTCCATTTTGTTGTTTTTCAAATTCAGGATTGTGTCTTAAACTTAATTTGCTAGTTTGTCTGATACAAGCATTGTATCTCCAACACTCAGCAGCCTTGTGATAAAATCCCCCCCACCCTTCCTCTCATGTCTTTCCCACCTTTGAAAAACGGTTTCTTGAAATCTCTTGACCTGACAGCCCAAGTTTAACTACAGTGTGGAGCTGCGTCCTGACCCCTCTCCAGCTGAAGGAGAGTGTGTGTGGCTCCAGAGTACACAGATCTACCTGGGGTCAAATGGCTCTCACAATCAGTTATGGTTTTCTGAGAGGCAGAGAGAGAAGGATGCTCAATTCACCATGAGCTGCAATGTGTTGCTTCTCTCAGCCAGCACTGAGTAAAACTATAAAACTCTATGTATCAAGCTTCTCAGA
This sequence comes from Oncorhynchus tshawytscha, assembly GCF_018296145.1. Taxonomy (NCBI): domain Eukaryota; kingdom Metazoa; phylum Chordata; class Actinopteri; order Salmoniformes; family Salmonidae; genus Oncorhynchus; species Oncorhynchus tshawytscha. The sequence continues at coordinate 53,236,767 of NC_056440.1, read as the reverse complement.
ATGTTGATGTAGGTTCAGCCCCCTGGGTCCATCTTAATCCTTGTGAAGTAAAAGTCTAAACTGATCCTAAATCAGCACTCCTTCTCTGAGAAACATTGTACTGCCCCTGATCTGTAGTTTTGTACAAAACCCAGATTAAACAAACTGACAACCCGTGAGAAGTGAGTGCACTCTGTTTACCAAGACACAATACTTGCCAACCTTGAGATCTCAAAATGATCAATAATTCTCAGGAAGTTAGGTACGAGGTGGTATGGAAAAACAGGAAGTGTTTGTGTGTTGGCCTACCCACATGTTCAAAGTGTTTGTGTATGCATATTTGACCTACCTGTGCAGGAGTAGTCATCCACTCTGATGAAGGCAGGTAGACAGTCACAGCGATGGCTGCCGGGGACATTCACACATGCTGTGTTAGCCTGGCAGTAGTGCCTTTGAACAGCACACTCATCAATATCTGAGAGAGAAGAACCCACACAGAGGAATTGTCAATAAATAATTGTATATATATTGTTTAATGGGTAGTGACCATTGGAGGGTAGAGAGGGGGACAGAGAGTAGGGGCCAAGGAGGAATATAGAACTCTGTCACCAGTGGGTATGTGTGGTTTGGAGCCTGCAGCACTACAGTACCACTATACCAGACTCCGGCACAGGAGTTGTCAATATCTGAGGAAACACACAGAGCTTTATGGCTGAAATGAAGCGCTGTGCCATGGGTGGTCTAGTGCAGGGTTTCCCAAACTTGGACTTAGTGTCCCCCCTGAGTGCACGTTTTGTTTTTTGCCCTAGCACTACATGGCTGATTCAAATAATCAACTCACCATCAAGCCTGGATTATTTGAATCAGCTGTGTAGGGCTACGGCAAAAAACAAAATGTGCACCCAGGGGCAATGCCACAACAGTGTTTAGGACACCCTGGTCTAGTGGTTAGTGCTGCAGACCCCAGGCCACATGTATCTGTATTGATGTGGGTTCAAATCTGTCCCACTACCTTCTGACACTCTCACCTCTTATTTTTCAACACTATCCCTCTATGACTGTTCAATAAAAATACCAAAAAACGTTTAAAAAATAAGTGGAATTTCATCCCTGGGAGAGAAAGCGGGTAGCGTCCCAAATGACACCTTCTCCCTTTATAGTGCACTACTTTAGACCAGAGCCCTATGGGCCATTATCAAAAGTAGTGCACTATAAAGGGTGCTGTGGCATTACCCAGTTGGGTTTATTTTACCTTCATACAATGTAAAAGGCAGCAGGTAGCCTCGAGGTTAGAGAGTTATTATTTATAAACACTCTGAGCACGTGGAAAGGCACTAGTCTATATAAAATTATTATTATCGGAGTCATCGATATCTGAAGGAGTTTACAGTCATCCTATAATGGGAAAGTAACAAGTGTCATGAAGAATATTGAATTTAGCACCAACAAATTGTATTGGTCACATGCACCGAATACAACAGGTGTAGACTTTACAGTCAAAGGCTTACATACAAGCCCATTGCCAACAATGAAGAGTTAAAAAGGAAGACAAATATTTGCTGAATAAAACTGGAAATAATAATACAATAAAAAAATAACGCTATATGCAAGGAGTACCAGTACTGAGTCAATTTGCAGGGGTACGAGGTAGTTGATATAATTTACGTAATTTACAGTAGATGTGGGTAGGGGTAAAAGTGACTAGGCAATCAGGATATACACTGTGTACAAAACCTTAAAACTGATTCGGGATCGGTGTCCCTTCCACGGGATGGTTGAGCTAATGTAGGCTAATGCGATTAGCATGAAGTTGTAAGTAACAAGAACATTTCCCAGGATATAGACATATCTGATACTGGCAGAAAGATTAAATTATTGTTAATCTAACTTCACTTTCCAATTAACAGTAGCTATTACAATGAAAGAATACCATGCTATTGTTTGAGGAGAGTTCATAATTTTGAATATGAAAAGTTATTAATAAACATATCAGGCACATTTGAGCTGTCTTGATACAACATTTTGAAGAGAAATGCCATGGTTCACTGGACTTTGCACATAAACTGCTAAATTGCACCTGGGCTGGAATAATACATTATGGCATTTCTCTTACATTTTAAAGATGATGGTACAAAAAAATAGAAAATAACAGTTTTTTCATTGTATTATCGTTTACAGATCTATTCTGTTTTTTTCTCCTACATCCCTTTCACATTTCCACAAAGTTCAACGTGTTTTTTTACAAAAGGTACCAAGAATATGCACATCCTTGCTTCAGGGTCTGAGCTACAGGCAGTTAGATTTGGGTATGTCATTTAAGATAAAAATTTTTAAAAAGGGGCGACAGACTGAGCAGGTGAATTCAAGTGAAAGCTATGATCGCTTATTGATGTCACTTGTTAAATACACTTCAATCACTGTAGATGAAGGGGAGGAGAAAGGTTCAATAATTATTTTAAAGCCTTGAGACAATTGAGACATGGATGTGTGCCATTCAGAGGAGATGAATAGGCAAGACAAAATACTTAAGTGCCTTTGAACGGGGTATGGTAGTAGGTGCTAGGCGCACCGGTTTGCATCAAGAACTGCAATGCTGCTGGGTTTTTCATGCTCAATAGTTTCCTGTGTGTATCAAGAATGGTCCACCACCCAAAGGATACCCATCCAACTTGACACAACTGTGGGAAGCATTGGAGTCAACATGGGCCAGCATCCCTCTGAAATGCTTTTGACACGTTGTAGAGTCCATGGCCCGACGAATTGAGGCTGTTCTGAGGGCAAAAGGGAAGGGAGGAGTGCAACTCCAACCAATATACTCAGTCAGTTATGAAAACTAAGGCAACCCCTATTACTAGCCTATTCAACCTCTCTTTCGTATCTTTTGAGATCCCCAAAGATTGGAAAGCTGCTGCGGTCATCCCCCTCTTCAAAGGGGGAGACACTCTAGACCCAAACTGTTATATACCTATATCCATCCTGCCCTGCCTTTCTAAAATCTTTGAAAGCCAAGTTAATAAATAGATCACCGAATTAAATCTAGAATCGGCTTCCTATTTCTCAACAAAGCCTCCTTCACTCATGGCGCCAAACATACCCTCGTAAAACTGACTATCCTACCGATCCTTGACTTCGGCAATGTCATTTACAAAATAGTCCCCAACACTCTACTCAGCAAACTGGATGTATCACAGTGCCATCCGTTTTATCACCAAAGCCCCATATACTACCCACCACTGCGACCTGTATGCTCTCGTTGGCTGGCCCTCACAATATATCTGTCGCCAAACCCACTGGCTCCAGATCATCTATAAGTCTTCTCCTAGGTAAAGCACTGTCTTATCTCAGCTCACTGGTCACCATAGCAACACCCACCCATAGTACGCGCTCCAGCAGGTATATTGCACTGGTCATCCCCAATGCCAACACTTTCTTTGACTGCCTTTCCTTCCAGTTTTCTGATGCCAGTGACTAGAACAAATTGCAAAAATCTCTGAAGCTGGAGTCTTATATCTCCCTCTCTAACTTTAAGCATCAGCTGTCAGAGCAGCTTACCAATTACTGTACCTGTACACAGCCAATCTGTAAATAGCACACCCAACTACCTCATCCCCATATTATTACTCTTGCTCTTTTGCACCCCAGTATCTCTATTTGCACATCATCATCTGCACATCTATCACTCCTGTATCAATGCTAAATTGTAATTATTTTAGCCTCTATGGCTTATTTATTGCCTACCTCCCTGCTCACTACATGGATACAGGTATCCTTCCTAACTCAGTTGACGTAGAGGAAGGAAATGACTCAGGGATTTCACCATGGGGTGACTTTAAAACAGTTACAGATTTGAATGGTTGGAGAAAACGGAGGATGGAACAACAACATTGTAGTTACTCCACAATACTCACCTAATTGACAAAGTGAAAATAAGGAAGCATGTACAGAATAAAAATATTCCAAAACATTCATCAAACTTAAAGTAATATTGCAAAAAATGTGTCAAAGAAATTAACTTTTTTTCCTGAATACAAAGTGTTATGTTTGAGGAATATAAAGTACAACACATTGCAGAGTACCATTTTCCATATTTTCAAGCATAGAGGTGGCTGTATCATGTTATGGGTATGCTTGTAATTGTTAAGTACTGTGGAGTTTTTCATGAAAAGAAAAACATAATTGAGCTAAGCACAGGCAAAATCCTAGAGAAAATCTGGTTCAGTCTGCTTTCCACCAGACACTGGGTGAGGAATTCACCTCTCAGCAGGACAATTTTAAAAGGAATAATGGTCAAATTGCACAAGTTGCACAATCAAGGTGTGGAAAACTCTTAGAGAATTACCTAGAAAGACTCACAGCTGTAATCACTGGCAAAGGTGCTTCTACAAAGTATTGACTCAGTGATGTGAATACTTATGTAAAGATAAATATTTCTGTATTTCATTATCAATAAATTAGCAAACATTTCTAAAAACATATTTTCACTTTGTCACTATGGGGTATTGTGTGTAGCCTAGTGGTTAGAGTGTTGGGCTAGTAACTGGAAGGTTGCAAGTTCAAATCCACGAGCTGACAAGATACAAATCTGTCGTTCTGCCCCTGAACAGGCAGTTAACCCACTGTTCCTAGGCCGTCATTGAAAATAAGAATTTGTTCTTAACTGACTTGCCTAGTTAAATAAAGGTAACATTTAAAAAAGAATGGTGAGAGAAAAAATCTATTTAATAAATTTTGAATGCAGTCTAACATAACAAAATGTGGAATAAGTCAAATAGTATCAATACTGTCTTAAGGCACTATGTACCAATGTTTAAGCTAAAGGTGGGCTGCATTGTACAATCTGTACTGTATGGGGGCCCTATACAGAAGTCAGTAATGGTACAATACTGTATTAAGTAAGTAGCCTTGCACAAACCTTGGCTTGTGCGAGCCAAAATGGTTAATGAGAGCAGGATCTCTTGTTTCTGTAGCCAGAGGCAGCTTGATGTACAAGTACACCCCATAGACAGGATGCTAGTCTATCGCAGGGCCTTAACCCCAATCCATCTCCTCAATGGGGAGTGCCAAGTATTTGGTCCCATTTTTACAGAAATAAGAAAAGAGGCAGAGTGAGAGAGAGAGAAGGGGTGGAGAAAGAGGGGGGGGGGATGAAAGGCACACACCAAGCCCGGAAGATTTTACACAACAATATCCAGGTAATACTGTATCATTGTAGATTACAACCAGGCTATGCACATCATTTTCCCTCTGTTAATGTACGTACAAAGTAATCTTTATAAGCATTAAAACACAGATTGAGTTAAGGGAGCTATCAGAGGAGCTGGATGACTAGTGACGAACTGAAATTGGACAGACACGGGAGGAGAAGAGTCATACAGCTGTGTGTGTATGTGTGTGTCATATAGCAGTTTATGAGCACTAGAGCTGTCTCCTCCAGGATGACAGCTTTCCCACTACTTAAGGGACTCGGTATAATTCCTACACTTAAGGGATCTGCTCCTAGGTGTATTTCCATATCTTATCCCCCAATCTAAATAATATATTTGAGGTCGGGTCTCTCACCGCTCTCACTGCTAAGATTTCCTCTCATAGTATGAATTTATGTATGCAATTAACTTACCTCAAGATGCCTAGAGGTTTCAAGTAGTGTATAATGAGTCTGTGGGTAAGATGTACAGTATGAATAGGTTTAAAAATGTATATAATGTACAGTATTGCACCCTACTTTACTAAAATGTACTCTACTCAAGACTTCTTTTCAACATTCATTCAGAACGTCTGGAAAAATATGTATTTTAAAATTAATTTTGCTTCCTGGGACTATCTAATTCACCCTTCACCTCTCTGTTTTGTCAGGTTTAATTTCAAATCAAAAGGGGATCACAGCCTTTAAAACTCTTACATTTGTCCTGGGTGTTTCACGTTGTCTCGATCTCTCTCTCCGTCTCTCACTTTGTCTCTCTCACTTTGTCAAACTCCCTCTCTCACCTTGTCTCCCCCTCTCTCACTTTGTCTCCCCCTCTCTCACTTTTTGTCAATCTCTCTTTCTCACTTTTTGTCAATCTCTCTTTCTCACTTTTTGTCAATCTCTCTTTCTCACTTTTTGTCAATATCTCTTTCTCACTTTTTGTCAATCTCTCTTTCTCACTTTTTGTCAATCTCTCTTTCTCACTTTTTGTCAATCTCCCTCTCTCACCTTGTCTCTGTCTCTCATTTTGTCTTTGTCCCTCCCACTTTTGTGCCTCTCACTTTGTCTCCCGTCACTTTGTCGATCTTTCTCTCACTTTGTCTGTCTGTCTGTCTGTCATTTTGTCTTTGTCCCGCTCACTTTGTGCCTCTCACTTTGTCTTTTCCACTTTGTCAATCTCCCTCACTCACCTTGTCTCTGTCTCTCTCTCACAGTCTTTGTTTCTGTCCCTCTCACTTTGTCAATTAAATTAAATTAGCTTTATTGGCATGACAACAGTAACAACAATAACCATACATTGAACAACAGCAACAAGCATATAGTAGAGGACATGTGCAGGTTGATTGGTCTGTCAGACACTGTCCCTCATTTTATGGCAGGCAGCAATGTAGTGTGTTGCCAACCCACAGCTCTCTGCGTCCTCTCCCAACAGAATGGGTAGCCTAATCTCATCAGAGAGATCTTTGAAGCCTAGAATAAAGGTTTCACATTTGGGGAAATGACCCTAATTGTTTTATATTTTTTACATTTTGTCAGGAAATGCAGCTCTTTCTCAGGTTCTGCTGTTGTGTAGTGGTTGCACAGCCTTTCCTCTACAGGGAGCCAGGTTTTCCTTTGTCTACCCTTCTCAATGGCAAGGCTATGCTCACTGACCCTGTACTTTTCAAGGTTTTTCTTAGATTTTGATCAGTAACCGTGGTCAAATATTTAGCAACGGTGTACTGTCGATTTAGGGCCTGATAGCACTACATTTTGCTTTCTGCTTGTAATTGTGTTTCCCAAAAAAGCAAGTAGTTTTGTTTTGACTGTTTTGTAATTTGGTTTATTCTGATTGATTGGATGTTCTGGTCCTTAGGCACACCTCGCTGCCATAAAGTACAATTGGTTCAATGACACATTCAATTAGTTTTAGCCAAATTTTAATAGGTATTTCAATTTTAATTTGTTTTTTACTATTGTAGAATGCCCTGCGTGCTTTCTCTCTCAGTTCATTCACTGCCTCATCAAGGTGTCCAGGTGAGCTTATTTTTAAACATAGTGTGTGCAGTACTCGATATATTTTGTACCAATTGAGAACTTTGGTATATTTCCCTGAGATCTGTATCTTCTCTGGAAAATCATTATTTTTGTCTTTTTGGGGTTTACTCCCAGGAACCAGGTCTGGCAGTACTGCTCTAGCAGGTCCAGGCTCTGCTGTAGGCCATGTGCTGTGGGTGACAGCAGGCATAGGTCATATGCGAAGAGTAGGCATTTAACCTCTGAATTGTGGAGACTAACACCAGGGGCTGAGGATTTTTCTAGAATAGTGGCCACTTCGTTGATGTAAATATTGAAGAGTGCAGGGCTCTCTCTCTCTCTGATGCCTCTGCTTGTGATGGAGGTCAGAAATAAGGGAGTATGTAGGCGTGTCTCTCTCTCTCTCTCTCTCTCTCTCTATCCGTCCCTCTCCGTCTGTCCGTCCCTCTTTTTTAAATATCCATTATTTTACCAGGTAAGTTGACTGACAACACATTCTCATTTACAGCAATAACCTGGGGAATAGTTACAGGGGAGAGGAGGGGGATGAATGAGACAATTGTAAACTGGGGATTATTAGGTGACCGTGATGGTATGAGGGCCAGATGGGGAATTTAGCCAGGACACTGGGGTTAACACCCCTGCTCTTACAATAAGTGCCATGGGAACTGTAATGACCTCAGAGAGTCAGGACACCCGTTTAACGTCCCATCCGAAAGACAGCACCCTACACAGGGCAGTGTACCCAATCACTGCCCTGGAGCATTAGGATATTTTTTAGACCAGGGGAAAGAGTGCCTCCTACTGGCCATCCAACACCACTTCCAGCAGCATCTGGTCTCCCATCCAGGGACTGACCAGGACCAACCCTGTTTAGCTTCAGAAGCTTCCAGCGCCGACAGAGATGGCCGCCTCGCTTCGTGTTCCTAGGAAGCTATGCAGTATGTAGTTTTTTTTACGTGTTATTTCTTACATTGGTACCCCAGGTAATGTTAAGTTTCATTACATACAGTCGGGAGGAACCACTGAATATAAGAGCAAAGTCAACTCACCATCATTACGGCCAGGAATACGACTTTCCCGAAACGGATCCTGTGTTTTGCCCACCACCAAAACAATTGATCGGATCCCAGCCGGCGAGCCTAAACAAGGTCGCAGTAAAAGAGGCAAACAAAGTGGTCTTCTGGTCAGGTTCCGGAGACGGGCACATCGCTCACCACTCCCTAGCATTCTACTCGCCAATGTCCAGTCTCTTGACAACAAGGTTGATGAAATCCGAGCACGGATAGCATTCCAGAGAGACATCAGAGACTGTAACCGTCTTTGTTTCACGGAAACATGGCTCACTCGAGAGACGCTATCGGAGTCGGTAGAGCCAGCTGGTTTCTTCACGCAGGGCGCCAACAGAAACAAGCATCTTTCTGGTAAGAAGAGGGGCGGAGGGGGTATGCCTTATGATTAACGAGACGTGGTGTGATCATAACAACATACAGGAACTCAAGTCCTTCTGATCACCTGATTTAGAATTCCGCACAATCAAATGTCGACCGCATTATCTACCAAGATAATTATATTCGATTATAATCACAGCCGTATATATTCCCCCCAAGCAGGCACATTGATGGCCTTGAACGAACTTCATTTGACTCCATGAAAACTGGAAACCACATATCCTGAGGCTGCATTCATTGTAGCTGGGGATTTTCTATCAGCATATCGATTGTGCTACCAGGGCTGGTTAAACACTGGATCATTGTTATTCTAACTTCCACGGCTTCAAGACTCCTTCAATGACGTGGATTGGGATATGTTTCGCATTGCGTCCAACAACAACATTGACGAATACGCTGATTCGGTGAGCGAGTTCATTAGAACGTGCATTGGCGATGTCGTACACAAAGCAACTATTAACCTCTCTAGGGTACGTGGGACGCTAGCGTCCCGTCTGGCCAACATCCAGCGAGGTTGCAGAGCGCCAAATTCAATTACAGAAACGCTCATTATAAAAATTCAGAAAACAAAACATATTTTACATAGGTTTAAAGATTAACTTCTTGTTAAACCAACCACAGTGTCATATTTATAAAATGCTTTTCGGGGAAAGCATACCTAGCCAAGAACATTCCTAGCCCAGAACATAGCCCAGTTGACAAATTATTACAAACAGTAACTAGAAAAGCATAAGCGTTACAAAGCTCAGAAATAGAGATAAAATTAATTTACTTCTTTGATCTTCATATGCTGGCAATCAGAAGACATTCATTTACTCAATAAATGTTCCTTTGGTCGATGAAGTCTCTTAATATCCGAAAACCTCCGTTTTGTTAGCACGTTTTCTTCAGTAATCCACAGGCTCAAACTCAGTCAAAACAATCAGACAAAAAATCCTAATTGTATCTGTAAAGTTCATAGAAACATATCAAAACGATGTTTATATTCAATCCTCAGGTTGTTTTTTAGCCTAAATGATCTATAATATTTAAACTGGACAATAACGTTGTCAAAATAAAAGGTAAACAAGAAATGCACATGCGCCTGAAAAAAACTCTGCGTCACGTTAGGGTCCACTTGTTCAGACTGGTCTTACTCCCTCATTTATAAAAATACAAGCCTGAAATTATTTCTAAAGACTGTTGACATCTAGTGGAAGGCATAGGAACTGCAAATGGAGTCCTAAGTCAATGGATACTGTAATGGCATTGACTAGAAACTACAAAACCCCCAAAAACTACTTCCTGAATGGATTTTTCTCAGGTTTTCGCCTGCTAAATCAGTTCTGTTATACACACAGACGCTATTTTAACTGTTTTGGAAACATTTGAGTATTTTCTATCCAAATCTACCAGTTATATGCATATCATATCTTCTGGGCCCGAGTAGCAGGCCGTTTAATTTAGAAATGCATTTCATCCAAAATTCCGAATGCTGCCCCCTACCCTAGAGAGGTTAAAACATTCCCAAACCAGAAACCGTGGATTGATGGCAATATTCTCTCAAAACTGAAAGCGCGAACCACTGCTTTTAACCAGGGCAAGGTGACCGGAAACATGACCGAATACAAACAGTGTAGCTATTCCCTCCGCAAGGCAATCAAACAACTAAGCGTCAGTATAGAGACAAAGTAGAGTCGCAATTCAACGGCTCAGACACAAGAGGTATGTGGCAAGGTCTACAGTCAATCACGGATTACAAAAAGAAAACCAGCCCCGTTGCGGACCAAGATGTCTTTCTCCCAGACAGACTAAATGACTTATTTGCTTGCTTTGTGGACAATACAGTGCCACTGACATGGCACACTACCAAAACCTGCGGACTCTCCTTCACTGCAGCCGATGTGAGTAAAACATTTAAACGTGTTAACCCTCGCAAGGCTGCAGGCCCAGACGGCATCTCCAGCCGCGTCCTCAGAGCATGCGCAGACCAGCTGGCTGCTGTGTTTACGGACATATTCAATCAATCCTTATCCCAGTTTGCTGTCCCCTCATGCTGTTCCCAAGAAAGCTAAGGTAACTGAGCTAAACGACTACCGCCTCGTAGCACTCACTTCCGTCATCATGAAGTGCTTTAAGAGACTAGTCAAGGACCATATCACCTCCACCCTACCTGACACCGTAGACCCACTTCAATTTGCTTACCACCCCAATAGGTCCACAGATGGATGACGCAATCAAAACCACACTGCACACTGCCCTAACCCATCTGGACAAGAGGAATACCTACATGAGAATGCTTTTCATCGACTACAGCTCAGCATTTAACACCATAGTACCCTCCAAACTCATCATCAAGACCCTTGGTCTCGACCCCGCCCTGTGCAACTGGGTACTGGACTTCCTGACGGGCCGCCCCTAGGTGGTGAGAGTAGGTAACAACATCTCCACCCTGCTGATCCTCAACACTGGGGCCCCACAAGGGTGCATTCTGAGCCCTCTCCTGTACTCCCTGTTCACCCACGACTGCGTGGCCATGCACGCCTCCAACGCAATCATCAAGTTTGCAGACGACACGACAGTGGTAGGCTTGATTACCAACAACGACGAGATGGCCTACAGGGAGGAGGTGAGGGCCCTCGGAGTTTGGTGTCAGGAAAATAACCTCACACTCAACGTCAACCAAACAAAGGAGGTGATCATGGACGTCAGGAAGCAGCAGAGGGAGCACCCCCCAATCCACATCAATGGGACAGTAGTGGAGAGGGTAGTAAGTTTTAAGTTCCTCGGCGTACACATCACAGACAAACTGGATTGGTCCACCCACACAGGCAGTGTTGTGAAGAAGGTACAGCTGCGCCTCTTCAACCTCAAATTTGGCTTGTCACCAAAAGCACTCACATACTTTTACAGATGCACAATCGAGAGTATCCTGTCGGGCTGTATCACCGTCTCGTACGGCAACTGCTCCGCCCACAACCGTAGGGCTCTCCAGAGGGTAGTGAGGTCTACACAACGCATCACTGGGGGCAAACTACCTTCCCTCCAGGACACCTACACCACCCGATGTCACAGGAAGGCCATAAAGAACATCAAGGACAACAACCACCCGAGCCACTGCCTGTTCACCCCGCTATCATCAAGAAGTCGCGAGGTCAGTACAGGTGCATCAAAGCAGGGACCGAGAGACTGAAAAACATCTTCTATCTCAAAGCCATCAGACTGTTAAACAGCCACCACTAACATTGAGTGACTGCTGCCAACATTCTGACTCCAGCCACTTTAATAATGGGAATTGATGTAAAAAATGTATCACTAGCCACTTTAAACTATGGCACTTTTATGTTTACATACCCTACATTACTCATCTCATATGTATATACTGTACTCGATACCATCTACTGCATCTTGCCTATGCCGTTCTGTACCATCACCCATTCATATATCTTTATGTACATATTCTTTATCTGTTTACACTTGTGTGTATAAGGTAGCAGTTGTGGAATTGTTAGGTTAGATTACTCGTTGGTTACTACTGCATTGTCGGAACTAGAAGCACAAGCATTTCGATCCACTAGCATTAACATCTGCTTACCATGTGACAATTTTTTTTATTTATTTGAAGCAAGACGGCAGGGTTTCTCTCTCTCTCTCTCTCTCTCTCTCTCTCTCTCTCTCTCTCTCTCTCTCTCTCTCTCTCTCTCTCTCTCTCTCTCTCTCTCTCTCTCTCTCTCTCTCTCTCTCTCTCTCTCTCTCTCTCTCTCTCTCTCTCTCTCTCTCTCTCTCTCTCTCTCTCTCTCTCTCTCTCTCTCTCTCTCTCTCTCTCTCTCTCTCTCTCTCTCTCTCTCTCTCTCTCTCTCTCTCTCTCTCTCTCTCTCTCTCTCTCTCTCTCTCTCTCTCTCTCTCTCTCTCTCTCTCTCTCTCTCTCTCTCTCTCTCTCTCTCTCTCTCTCTCTCTCTCTCTCTCTCTCTCTCTCTCTCTCTCTCTCTCTCTCTCTCTCTCTCTCTCTCTCTCTCTCTCTCTCTCTCTCTCTCTCTCTCTCTCTCTCTCTCTCTCTCTCTCTCTCTCTCTCTCTCTCTCTCTCTCTCTCTCTCTCTCTCTCTCTCTGTAGGTGGCTAAAAATAATTTTGTGCTCCACTGCCGAGATCTGCTTGGGCTCTGGGAAGGCATATGTGTGTTTGTAGATGTCTATGTGTGTGCTAGCTTTTAAGGCGCTGAGGTTAGTGGAAATCTACCTTTATCTAACAGAATCATTGTTCCCTTTGGTTAACTGAGGCAGAGAAGACTGACAGTTTTTTGCTTTAATGAATTATGGTTGTCTGATTGTTTGGGTTGGGGATGGTAATATTTGCTCCACGGGGTCTGGGAAAAAGTGATGCCACATGCTGGGAAGGGCCAGCTCCGGCTTGATCATTTCTTTTCAATCCAATCCCCAGATTGAAGTTTGGAGTGGAAAACCTTTTGCAATCAGCGGTGGAGGTGGAGAGAGGGGCTGGTGTGTCCACACACGCACACGCGCGCACACACACACACACACACACACACACACACACACACACACACAGTAGCGGCTGAAATTATTGACAACCTTGAAAAATATGAGCAAAAATGAGCTATATTGTACGCAAAAATGTTTTTACATTGTATTATTATATACTAATAGAATTGCTCAGAAAAATAGATTTGGTTTAACAAGTAATAGTATTATTTTTTATGAGTTGGAAAACACAATGCGTGGATGTTCGACCATTCATCCATACAGAATTCATCCAGATCCTTGATATCCTTCACTTCTGGACTCCCCTTTTCAATAACCCTTTCTTTGTAGATTTTGTTTTGTGCTTGGTGTTATTGTCTTGCTGGAAGACCTACTTGCGGCCAAGTTTCAGCCTCCCGGCAGAGGAAACCAGGTTTTTAGCAAATATTCCCTGGTACTGAGTAAAGTTCATGATGCCGTTGATCTTAGCAAAAGCCACAGGACATCAAAGATCCACCACAATATTTTACAGTAGGTATGGGGATATTTTCTGCTTATGCATTTGGTTTGGCATCGAAATAAGAAGGAGACCAAGGATCTGGAACGATTTTGTATGGAGGAATTTTCTAAGATCCCTCACAATGTCTTCTCAACTCAAAAAACATTTGAGAAAAAGGCTCAGTGCCATTATCCTCACAAGGTGAGGTATTAAAAGTGATTGAAAAAGGACTGTCAATCATTTTGCATTACTAGGTATAGCCTAATGTTAGCTAGCTAGATAATATTGAACCTAATTGATTAGCTTTAGCTACCTGAAGATTCACACTACAGCCTTTCATGCAGGATGGATAGCTATCACAATCCATTTGTACTCTAGCTATGGGTTGTGATTATGGTTCATTGTTTAGCTAGCTAGCTACATGTCTAAACAAAATACTGCACTTTGCCAGATGATTACATGATACATCAAGTTAGCCAGGTGTGTCTGGGGGTGATTACATGTCAATAGGGATGCATTCACTTAGCTAGATGTGGCTGGGGAGTGGTTATATCATTTATTTCACATGACCCAAATTAGACAAGTGTGTCTGGGTAAGCATATTCTAATAATTATAAAATATTTGGACAATATTTTTATCTGGACACTTTGTGTTTTGATATTGCTACTATGCAAGTAGCCATTTCACTGTACTGTTTACACCTTCTGTATCCTGTGAATGTGACAAATACACATGAGCTACTACCTATATTTGTAAACAACAGCTGGTGCACAAAATCTAATAGTAACCACGTTTCAAGGTTTTGCTCGCCAGGGGCAAAGTATATGATGATAAACTTTAGACCACACTATTTACCAAGAGTTTTCATCTATATTCTTTGGATCTGTCTATTTACCACCACAAACCAATGCTGGCACTAAGACCGCACTCAATGAGCTGAATACAGCCATTAGCAAACAGGAATACCCTAATCAAGAGGCAGTGCTCCTAGTGGCCGGGGACTTTAATGCAGGGAAACTTAAATCCATTTTACCTAATTTCTACCAGCATGTTAAATGTGCAACCAAAGTGAAAAAAACTCTAGACCAGCTTTACTCCACACACAGAGACATGTACAAAGCACTCCCTCGACTTCCATTTGGCAAATCTGACCATACTTATATCCTCCTGACTCCTGCATACAAGCAAAAACTAAAGCAGGAAGCACCAGTGACTCGGTCAACAAAGATGTGGTTAGATGACGCAGATGCTAAGATACAGGAATGTTTTGCTAGCACAGACTGGAATAAGTTCTGGGATTCATCTGATGACATTGAGTAGTTTACCACCTGTCACTGTATGTGACTGTATGTACATACCCCAACCAGATGCAACAGATTACAGGCAACCTCCGTACTGTGCCTAAACTCTAACCCGGAAGCATATAGGAAATCCCACTATACCCTCCTTGAACCATCAAACAGGCAAAGCATCAATACAGGACTAAGATTGAATCATACTACACAGGCTCTGACGCTTGTTGGATGAGGCAGGGCTTGCAAACTATTACAGACTACAAAGGGAAGAACAGCGGCGAGCTACCCAGTAACACGAGCCAATAAAACAAACTAAATTACTGCTATGCTCGCTTCGAGGCAAGCAACACTGAAACATGCATGAGAGCAACAACTGTTCCGGATGACTGTGTGATCAGGCTCTCCGTAGACGATATGAGTAAGACTTTTAAACAAGTCAACATTCACAAGGCCACAGGGCTATATGGATTACCAGGACGTGTACTCCGAGCATGCGCTGACCAACTGGCAAGTGTCTTCACTGACATTTTCAACCTGTCCCTGACTGAGTATGTAATACCAATATGTTTCAAGCAGACCACCTGTGCCCAAGAACACTAAGATAACATGCGTAAATGACTACTCACGTCTGTAGTCACGAAGTGCTTTGAAAGGCTGGTCATGGCTCACATTAACACCGTTATTCCAGAAACCCTAGACCCACTCCAATTTGCATACTGTCCCAACAGATCCACAGATGATGCAATCTCCATTGCACTCCACACTGCCCTTTCCCACCTGGAGAAAGGGAACACCTATGTGAGAATGCTATTCATTGACTACAGCTCAGCGTACCACACCAAAGCTCCTCACTAAGCTAAGGACCCTGGGACTAAAAACACCTGCAACTGGATCCTGGACTTCCTGACGGGTGCTCCCAGGTGGTAAGGGTAGGTAACAACACATCTGCCACGCTGATCCTCAACACGGGGGCCCCTCAGGGTTGCGTGCTCAATCCTTTCCTGTTCTCCCTGTTCATTCATGAATGCATTGCTAGGCACGACTCCAACACTATCATTAAGTTTGCCGATGACAACAGTGGTAGGCCTGATCACCGACAATGATGAGACAACCTATAGGGAGGAGTTCAGAGACCTGGCCATGTGGTGCCAGCATAACAACCTCTTCCTCAATGTGATCAAGACAAAGGAGATGATTGTGGACTACAGGAAAAGGAGGACCGAGCATGCCCCCATTCTCATCGGTGGGGCTGTAGTGGAGCAGGTTGAGAGCTTCAAGTTCCTTGGTGTTCACATCCCCAACAAACTATCATGTTCCAAACACACCAAGACAGTTGTGAAGAGGGCACAACATTCCCCCTCAGGAGACTGAAAAGATTTGGTATGGGTCCTCAGATCCTCAAAAAGTTATACAGCTGCACCATCGAGAGCATCCTGCCTCTGCTTTCTATGTTTCTCCAGTGCGCCTGTCCGGTTGCATCACCACCTGGTATAGCAACTGATTCTGCAAGGCACTACAGAATCATGGCCCACCACACAGGACCAAGCGGCGTCCAGGAAACCGGGTCAGGACGGCAAAAGCAGCAGCAGGAGAAGGAACAGAGGCAGCAGGAGTCAGCAGCAGCAGTGGGAGAGGCTGCACTCTTGGAGAGGAATGGACATGGGAGGACACCTCTTTTATGGAGAAGGACCCTGGGCTCAGCCTGGAGACTTTACTCTGCCATGCCCCTTGAGTAAACATTGACTCTGTATATAGCCTCTCCTAGTTATTTTACTGATGCTCCCCAAAATTTTTACTTAGAACTGGAGGCGGCAGTAAAAACAGCGGAGAGGAGCTGGTATGAGGAGGCAGCACGGCGGCGTGGATGGAATCCCAGAGTCAGCCCCAAAATTTCATGGGGGCTCACAGGAAGTGTGGTGAAGCCAGGTAGGAGACCTGCGCCAACCTTCCTGTGCTTACCAGAAAGAGGGCTGGAGAGACCGGTCAGGCACCGTGTTATGCTGTGCATGTTTCGCACAGTGTCCCCAGTGCGGGTGTTAGCCCGGTGCGGAACATTAACCAGCCCGCGTTTCGGCCGGGCAAGAGTGGGCATCGAGCCAAGTGCCATGAAGCCGGCTCTTCGCATCTGGTCTCCAGTGCATCTCCTTGGGCCGGCTTACATGGCACCAGCCTTGCGCACGGTGACCCCGGTTCGCCTGAATAGCCCAGTGCGGGCTATTCCACCTCGCCCGCACTGGCAGGGCGCACCGGGACCATTCAACCGGGTCAGCCCCAAAAAGGTTGGGCAGGCTCGGTGCTCAAGAGCTCCAGTGCGCCTGTCCGGTCTATCCGTCACCACCTCCACGCACCAGCCCTCCGGTGGCAGGCCCCCACACCAGGCTGTCTCTCCGGCTCATCCTTACATTCCAGGGGCTCCCGCCTGTCCAGCGCTGCCCGGGCCTTCCTCCTCTCCAGCGCAGCCGGAGTCTGGCACCAGCCTGTCCGGGCGCTGCTGCCGGAGTCTCCCGCCTGTCCAGCGCTGCTGCACTGGCAGTCCGGGACCCGCCTGTTGGGCGCTGCTGCTCGGAGCCTTCCTGCGCCTCTCCAGCGCAGCCGGAGTCTCCCGCCTGTCCGGCGCTGCTGCACCAGGAGTCTCCCGCCTGCTCCGGCGCTGCTGCCGGAGCCTTCCTCCTCTCCAGCGCAGCCGGAGTCTCCCGCCTGTCCGGCGCTGCTGCCGGAGTCTCCCGCCTGTCCGGCGCTGCTGCCGGAGTCTCCCGCCTGTCCGGCGCTGCTGCCGGAGTCTCCCGCCTGTCCGGCGCTGCTGCCGGAGTCTCCCGCCTGTCCTGCGCTGCTGCCGGAGTCTCCCGCCTGTCCGGCGCTGCTGCCGGAGTCTCCCGCCTGTCCGGCGCTGCTTCCGGAGTCTCCCGCCCGTCCGGCGCTGCTGCCGGAGTCTGAGGCACCAGAGCCCCTCAGCCCAGAGGCGCCAGAGCCCCTCAGCCCAGAGGCGCCAGAGCCCCTCAGCCCAGAGGAGCCAGAGCCCCTTAGCCCAGAGGTGCCCGAGCTTCCGCTCCTCTGTCCCGAGCTGCCGCCCCTCTGTCCCGAGCTGCCGCCCCTCTGTCCAGTGGGGACATTAAGTAGGGTCGCCGTGGCTAGGAGGCCACGGAAGCGGACAAGGTGGGGGACTAAGACTACGGTGAAGTGGGGGCCACGTCCAGCACCAGAGCCGCCACCGCGGACAGATGCCCACCCAGACCCTCCCCAATAGGTTCAGGTTTTGTGGCCGGAGTCCGCACCTTGGGGGGGTACTGTCACACCCTGACCATAGTTTGCTTTCTATGTTTCTATGTTTTGGTTGGTCAGGGTGTGATCTGAGTGGGCATTCTATGTTGGATGTCTTGTTTGTCTATTTCTATGTCTGGCCTGATATGGTTCTCAATCAGAGGCAGGTGTTAGTCATTGTCTCTGATTGGGAACCATATTTAGGTAGCCTGGGTTTCACTGTGTGTTTTTGGGTGATTGTTCCTGTCTTTGTGTTTGCACCAGATGGGACTGTTTTAGGTTTTCTCACGTTTGTTGTTTTTGTTAGTTATCTCATGTGTAGTGTCTTTATAAATTAAAGAACATGAATAACCACCACACTGCATTTTGGTCCGCCTCTACTTCACCTAAAGAAAGCCGTTACAAGAGTCCCCTAAGTAAGCTGGTCCTGGGACTCTGTTCACAAACACCCCACAGAGCCCCAGGACAGCAACACATTTAGACCCAACCGAATCATGAGAAAACAAAAAGATAATTACTTGACACATTAGAAAGAATTAACAAAAAAGCAGAGCAAACTAGAATGCTATTAGGCCCTAAACAGAGAGTACACAGTGGCAGAATACCTGACCACTGTGACTGACCCAAACTTAAGGAAAGCCTTGACTATGTACAGACTCAATAAGCATAGCCTTTCTATTGAGAAAGGCAGCGGTAGGCAGACCTGGCTCTCAAGAGAAGACAGGCTATGTGCACGCTGCCCACAAAATGAGGTGGAAACTGAGCTGCACTTCCTAACCTCCTGCCCAATGTATGACCATATTAGAGACACATATTTCCCTCAGATTACACAGATCACAAAGAATTCAAAAACAAACCCGACTTTGATAAACTCCCATATCTACTGGGTGAAATACCACAGTGTGCCATCACAGCAGCAAAATTTGTGACCTGTTGCCACAAGAAAAGGTCAACCAGTGAAGAGCAAACATCATTGTAAATACAACCCATATTTATGCTTATTTATTTTCCCTTTTGTACTTTAATAACCATTTGTACATCGTTACAGCACTGTATATATAATTCAACTAATGAGCTAAGTAAAAAAAAATATAATAATTAGGAATAAAATCTGATTTAAAAAAAAATCCCAAACAAATATTACAGAAATACTCCTCCTGCTTCTCTCTTATGACCAGGCAAGTCAGTTAAGAACAAATTCTTATTTTCAATGATGGTCTAGGAACAGTGGGTTAACTGCCTGTTCAGGGGCAGAATGACAGATTTTGTACCTCGTCAGCTCAGGATTTGAACTTGCAATCTTGCAGTTACTAGTCCAATGCTCTAACCACTAGGCTACCCTGCATATAGCTCAGGTTAATGTACAGGCCTCGTCTTTTTAAGTGGGAGAACTTGCACAATTGGTGGCTGACTAAATACTTTTTTGCCCACTGTATGTTGCCTTCCTAATAAAATACAAGAGGTTTTTAACTTGGTCAACTTAAATAATATTCTTATTTTGGATTTGACCGAAACGCATTTAGATTCATCTGTAAATGATGGGCAAATTAACATTCAAGGAAATAGTCTACTTAGAAGGGACAGGAATAGGAATGGTGGGGGTGTTGCACTGTACTGTTCAGAATCCAATACCTTTTAAGAGAAGGGATGACCTTAATGTATGTCAAATAGAGGCACTATGGGCTCAAGTACATCTACCTCACTAGGCACCCATATTGGTAGGATGTGTGTATAGACCTCCTAGCTCTAAGGTATCCTATCTGGATGACTTATGCACTGGGTTTGACCAGGCCACAGATAGTAACAGAGATGTATTTATCTTGGGTGATTTTAATGTAAATTGGAAGGATCATAATAATTCAAATAGAACTAAATTCACGAGATATGCCGAGATCTGTTGGTAAACAAACGTACAGTCAATAATTCAATGGAAAAAGTCTATATACAGTGTGTGCAAATGAGGTAGGATGAGGGAAGTATAAGGCAATAAATAGGCCATAGTGGCAAAACAATTACAATATAGCAATTAAACACTAGAGTGATAGATTTGCAGAAGATGAGTGTGCAAGTAGAGATACTGGCGTGCAAAGGAGCAAAATAAATAACAGTATGGGGATGAGGTAGTTGGATGGGCTATTTACAGATGGGCTATGTACAGGTACAGTAATCTATGAGCTGCTCTGACAGCTGGTGCTTAAAGTTAGTGAGGGAGATTTGAGTCTCCAGCTTCAGTGATTTTTGCAGTTCGTTCCAGTCATTGGCAGCAGAGAACTGGAAGGAAATGCGGCCAAAGGGGGAATTGGCTTTGGGGGTGACCAGTGAAATATACCTGCTGGAGCGCGTGCTATGGGTGGATGCTGCTATGGTGACCAGTGAGCTGAGATAAGATGGGGCTTTACCTAGCAAAGACTTATAGATGACCTGGAGCCAGTGGGTTTGGCGACAAATATGAAGCGAGGGCCAGCCAACAAGAGCATACAGGTCGCAATGGTGGGTAGTATATGGCGCTTTGGTGACAAAACGGATGGCACTGTGATAGACTGCATCCAATTTACTGAGTACAGTGTTGGAGGCTATTTTGTAAATGACATTGCCGAAGTCAAGGATCGGTAGGACAGTCAGTTTTACGGGTATGTTTGGCAGCATGAGTGAAGGATGCTTTGTTGCGAAATAGGAAGCCGATTCAAAATTTTATTTTGGATTGATGATGCTTAATGTGAGTCTGGAAGGAGCGTTTACGGTCTAACCAGACACCTAGGTGTTTGTAGTTGTCCACATATTCTAAGTCAGAACCGTCCAGAGTATAATGTTTTATTGATTTTCTCACTGAGGTAATGGAACATCATGCCACAGTAAGAAAGAGTACAGTTAGGGCTCGTCCATCTCCATGGATTGATGATGAACTGGGTGAGGCTTTTCTCAAAGAAATATGGCAAAAGTCTTAGCAGCCAAATCTAAACTATAAATTGATTAACAGAATTACAGAACACTATGTAGTTATGCAGTTAAATTGAATCGTTTTATTGATTCTAAAAATGATTCTAAAAAGGTATGAAGACGCAGACGTCCCAACTAGAGCTCTGGAAATGCAAATGCGCTACGCTAAACGCTAATAGTATTAGTTAAAACGCAAACGTTCATTAAAATACACATGCTTGGTATTGAATTAAAGCTACACTCGTTGTGAATCCAGGCACCGAGTCAGATTTTTAAAATGCTTTTCGGCGAAAGCATGAGAAGCTATTATCTGATAGCATGTAACACCCCAAAAGACCCGTAGGGGATGTAAACAAAATAATTAGCATAGTCGGCGCTACACAAACCGCACAATAAAATATAAAACATTCATTACCTTTGACCATCTTCTTTGTTGGCACTCCTTGATGTCCCATAATCAATACTGGGTCTTTTTTCGATTAAATCGGTCCATATATAGCCTAGATATCGATCTATGAAGACTGTGTGATAAACGGAAAAAATAGCGTTTCATAACGTAACGTCATTTTTTTAAATTTAAAAAGTCGATGATAAACTTTCACAAAACACTTCGAAATACTTTTCTAATGCAACTTTAGGTATTAGTACACGTTAATAAGCGATAAAAATCATCAGGAGGCGATGTAAATTCGATAGGTGGTCGTCTGGAAAAAATGTCCGGAAAAACTCAACCAATACATCAAGTTGGAGGTCGGAGGGAATCGGTTCCCTTGGGTCGGTTCTACCAAGAATCAAATCCGAAGCAAATGAGAAGACTCTAGACATCCTGTGGAAGCTGTAGATACTGCAACCTCGGCCTCATTTAATACGGTTCACCTTTAACAATGGGTTGAAGTGGCGCATGGATATTTTTTTCCACTTTCAGTGATCAGATTTTCCTGCGCTTTTCGATGAAACAGACGTTCTGTTATAGTCACAGCCGTGATTTAACCAGTTTTAGAAACGTGAGAGTGTTTTCTATACACGCATACTAATCATATGCATATACTATATTCCTGGCATGAGTAGCAGGACGCCAAAATGTTGCGCGATTTTTAACAGAATGTTCGAAAAAGTAGGGGGTAGGCTTAAGAGGTATTAAGGGCTTACTTGGCACATCTATCTCATCATGCCCATCTAGTGTGGAGGTTGGTGGGAGAACAATAACAAAACCAGCTGATATTGCCAATCAAACACCCATTCTTCCAAACAAACTATTGTCCAATGGATTGACAATTGACAAACATATTATGAACAACAAAACCTGCTCTTTCAGTCTACAAATGGCATCAGTACAGGAGGTGTTAAACCTATTGAAGTCATTACTGGATGGTAAATCTTCAGCTTGTGATAATATGGAAAAAATTTTACTTCGCTATGCTGTTCCCCAGATTGCAGCTCCACTGAAATACATATTTAATTGGTCACTGGAAAAGGGGATGTTTGCAAATGTATGGAAGCATGCTAAACTGTGTCCTGTTCCCGAAAGACAGCAAAGAACCCATTACTCCTGCCAAAAGTCAACCAATTAGTCTACTCCCTTCACTCAATAAGATATTGGAGGGTATTGTGAGTAGACAAATATGGGAGTAAATAGAAAAGAATGATCTGATTACAGCCAATCAGCATGCTTATCGCAAAAACCATTCCACTACCACTACATTGGTTGACATGACTGACCAGTGGCTCAATTGCTAATGGCAGGTTTGTGGGTGTACTATTTTTAGATTTAATTGCAGCATTTGATTTTGTGGATTATTAAATTATTTTGACAAATTTAAAGCATTATGGTTTCAAAGAAGGTGCATTGAATCAGTCATATCAGTCATTTCTAACTGACAGGAAACAGTCCAACTATATCAATGGTTCATTTTCTTCCACTCATGCTTTAACTGTGGAATACTGCAGGGCAGCTGCCTTGGGCCACTTCTGTACTTAATATATACCAACGACCTTCCTTATGCCTTAGCTGAAACTCAAGCTACTATATTTGCAGATGATACTACCATTTATACAGTAAGACAATCGGTTCAACAGGTACAGCAAGCTCTATAGAGTGGGTTTGCTGGAACAAACTTGTTTTAAAGACCAGGAAAACCAAAGTTATGTTGGTCTGTTCCACCAGGAAAAGGCCAACATAGCATGGGATACAATTAAGTACGGGAGGAGTACAAATTAAGGAAGTGGCAGAAACCAAACTACTGGGAGTGCAGCTAGACAACTGCTTATCGTGGTCGTCTCAAATAATTAATCTATGTAATAAAAAAAATCATACAGCATGCATGATCAGAAGTATAGCTAAATATTTACCAGGAAAGATTCTTAAGGAAATAACACAAGCATTAATTGAGAGTCAGGTGAACTACTGGGGAAATGCATCAGCAAGTGAAATTAGGAGGCTGCAGATTGAACAGAACAAAGCAGCAAGGATTGTTTTCAGGTGGATATATGGTTCCTCTGTTATGCACAATCAAAACTCTACATGAGTTTTTGCTAAAAACTCTACATGGAAAGCAGAAAGCTATATTTTTGTGGACAGAGTCTACCCAATTGTATTTCTCAAACCAGCAGTGCTGAAATGACCTTTTCTGTGTACCAAAACTTTAGTGTGGGTAGCTAATCAGCTTCACTTGTCTGGGCCCAGTGTCTTTGTCACCTAAATCGCTCTCATTTCTGGAAGGAGTTGCTGCAGCGGCTTGGTTACTTTCTTTCTCTGGATCTTTTTGTTGTCCCTCCCTCTCTGGATCGGTTTGCTGTTCCTCTCGCTCTGGATCTTTTTCATGTCCCTATTTCTCTGGGCATGCTTGCTCTCTCTCACTTATACAGCTCACATGTCTATCTCTGCCTTGCACAGAAGCCTCTCTTTCTGCATGGCCCTTTAAGATATAATGAAAATCATTTATTTATGTCTAACAAAAGTAAGACATATGCTGTCATATGCTGTCATAAGCTTAAACATCTACTCGCTTTTTTATCACTAATCTTCATCAGACCTGCTCCCTCAGCACTGTCAGCCTCCAGCCTCTTTCCCTCATTCTTGTCGGCTGTCTTTCGACATGTATTGTTAGTAAACTAATATTTAAAATAACTCAAGGCTTAATAGCTGATTAATCAGTTTAAGTTTTAATTTGTTTATTTGAACAGGTAAAATATGTCTGTCTGTATATCCATCCATCTAACATTAGTCGTTAGCTAGCCTACAGTTGAGAAATTGAGGATAATACAATGACATTGTGATCAACACTATGTCACCTTTTCTACACATGACCTACTGATCATTATTTTTCAATGGCCTACTGAATGAAAGTAATTGAGTATGAAAAGATATATGCATGATGTTACATCATCTGTCTCATTTATAGCCGGGCACAGAGAGCAAAACTACATGAAACACAACGTTAATTAGATATCATTGCCACATAACTTATGTTGAATTTAAAAGACACCGTTAACGTTACCGTTAGCTAGCTCGCAACATCTGTTACACTGTAACTTACAGGCAGCCTCACATAAAAACATATTGGTTAACAAAGCTTTGATTATGACCAAAGTCAATAGTAGTGAATACTCTCTCTCTCTCTGTTCTAACTTACCACTATAGCCCCCCTAAAATAGGCCTAGCAACGTCCGGGCACACACGTACACACAGGGTTTCAAACTGTAGAACCCAGTTTCTACATTTGAATATAAAAATGGATTTTATCAAACAAAACTTTGCTACATTTTATTTAGCAATCTCGGATAGACCGTGAGTGCAAGGTCAAATATCTCCTGTGATACCTGTAAACTAGTATCGCCCCCATTTTGAAAAGCATGCCTTCGAGAGTGGGAATAAGGAAGTATGGATCCCTTCTTTACAAAGCCAGGAAAAATTCATCAATCTATATATCCTGCATTTCGGAATTTGGGATCTATTGTCCCACAACTGTCCCAGAGTCCGATTGGGCTATTTCTTCCTCGACAAGCTGACCAATAGGATAGGTCTACTTTTCTGCTGTCAGGGATAATAGATTGACATAGGCTCATAGGCAGCGTGTCTATAAAGCTAGGGGAAGCTAAGCTTTCCCTAAGTAAATTTAATTAAATTGCTGAAATTATATAGCCTAAATAGCCTTCTTCACAGAAATAAATAAATTCATAAAAATGGGCTACTAAAAGATAATTAGCTTCCCCTGCCTTAAACAATGTAAGAAATTATGTTTATTTATATCACATCACCTACAGTCGGAAGGTAATGCAGGCCACGCAATTTGGGCAGCACGCTGCAAATACCAAACAGATCATTGTTGAGCTGCGACTGTCAGTGAAGTAGAGAGGCACAGCCAGGCATATCACAATATTTAAAAATTCAATCATGGGAAAACATAGCTAGGGAAGCAAATGGCTAATGCTATAATGAGGAGACAATGAAAAGACTAATCTGTCTTTTAGTTGAACGAACAACAGTAGGCCTATAGCCTATCTTATTGGCACCAGCAGAGAGCATCGTCCATATCCCCAGTGAGTGCGCACTGCACATATTCACTCTTTATCATCTTTGGATCAGTGCCACAGTTTGTTTTTGGACAATAATGTCATCCTCCAGTTCAGATGGACGTCATATTCTACTTGTGTCTCCCGTTCTCATAGGCCTAGTAAATGGAAAAACATTGCTTCTACACCTGCATTGCTTACTGTTTGGGGTTTTAGGCTGGGTTTCTGTACAGCACTTTGAGATATCAGCTGATGTACGAAGGGCTATATAAATAAATTTGATTTGATTTGTTTTTATTGATTGTTTGTCCATGTCAGCAGAGTAAACTACTGTGTAATTTGTCATATTAAAAAAGATCCTGCTAATGTCTCCAGTCATATAAAGGTTAGTAGAATTGCATAAAATGCATGTTTCTCTTGCAAAGAAATAATAAATATATCTGATATAGCCTATAGCCCAGGCCACTACACTATACACACTTTTTATGTGAACAGTGATTGAGTTATATTATTAGCATAAATTATGATTTTCTTTCCAGGTAGGCCAGTTCTGGTTCTAAAGTATAGAAAATAGCAGATCCATACCACATTGGATGAGGCGGGTTGCAGGAGAGTATGTTGAAACTGAGGTTAAAAATATTTAAAAAATATATACGAGGAAAAAAAAAATATATATATACACAGGACAAGACAAAGACATCTGACTGCTACGCCATCTTGGTTGTACAATCCAATCTACTCATTACATTACGTTTAGTAGGCTATAAAAACATTTATTTGCTTCCCCAAACTTGAAACACACACTTCGCCTAATCATTGGTTACTGATTTTGCTGTTTGTTACTTGTCTTGTTGGATGAGGAAAAGCAAATGTGGACAGTTATTCTAACATCTTCAAAGTGCGCGGTAAGGACACACATCATTGCATCTTTGACTTGCATGTTCTGTTAAGAACAATTACCATAATCGAAATGTGAAATGCAAATTGTAACTTTTTTGTTCTCAACTCCTATGGCTGGATGCTGCTCGGGCCTGATGGATGTTTCCCAGCCTTGTCATCTGTCCCTATCCGAATGGCCTGTGCTACCTGGAACTTGCCTGCCAAGGAAGTCAACTCCATCTGCTTCTCCTCCTCCAAATTGTAATGAAGTAGACAGAAGATTGTTCCAACCTCCGCTGGTCCCATGTCACAAGTCGTGGAAACCGAAGGCAGCAGCATGCTAAGAAGCAGATGGGAGTGACAGAGAGGAACGGAGCAGATTTGCATAATGAATAGCTGCACTGGTGCCAGATCTACCTGCGCCTTCCTCGCTGGGATTGCTTTTGTCTGTGACGGTGGGGATGACCACAAACTTCGCTGACTCCAGCAGCGGCTTCATCGTCGAGTTCGGCTCCTTTCCCTCTCTCTGGATCTGATGTGGCACTGCCTGCTGTGGGAGGTCTGGAGCTAGCAGCATCTGTATGCTATCTTGTTTCTCGTGAAAGATTCAACGAATTGTGTCAGGGGTAGGAATGAGTGGAGTTCTTCATTCCCTTCTCCAGCCTTTGTATTGGGCAGTTCAGTGGTGGGTAATCAAATTAAATTTGAACAAATGTTATTAGTCACATGCTCCGAACATAACAGGTATAGATCTTACAGTGAAATGCTTACTTACAAGCCCTTAAACGACAGTGCAGTTTCAAAAAATAGGGATAAGAATAAGAGATAAAAGTAACAAGCAATTAAAGAGCAGCAGTAAAAATAACAATATATACAGAGGGGTGCCGGTACAGAGTCAATGCACCAGTTAGTTGAGGTAGTATGTACAGTTGAAGTCGGAAGTTTACATACACTTAGGTTGGAGTCATTAAAACTCGTTATTCAACCCTTCCACAAATTTCTTGTTTACAAACTATATTTTTGATACCTTCTGGAAACAAAGCTTGTTTTGGGTTCCAGGATCCTTTCACATCCTTATACTGTAAAGCTGCGTTGCGATAATGACTTATAAATGACCCAAGCCCAGCTCAGTTAATCCCTACCATTGTGTCGCTGAGTTGTCATAGTGCTTCAGCAAATGTACATTATCCCAGGGGTGCTGGCAGACACAATCTCAGTAACCTAAATGTATGTTCTTCTAACTGCCCTAAATGCATTTGCTGATCCCACAGCTATTGCATGCAGTAATCATGTGCCTATGAACCAAAGTTATACTGTTAGCACTGAGGCGTTGTGCCCTGGTAGGAAGTCCACTCTGTGCAGCTCACCCTGCAATAACATAAATAGCATGAGCATGTATACTTCTGCATGGCTTCCCAGTAAAGCAATGAAAACAATCAAGCATCCCAGAAAAGTGCTAAAAAATATCCCAGGTTAGCAACGTAAGAAACAAGGTTCATAAAGTCAAAAACTTGCTAGTAACAGATTACATTCATTTTCTGACATAACTCTGAAACTCACTTAGATAATATATTTGATGTTACAGTGGAAGCAATAATTAGTTATTTAAAACATTGTATGGGTGAGAGAGATGAGGCAAAAGGTATGGCATATAAGTCTGGCAGCACAACCGATTGGCAAACTTGAGAAATCATGTGACTAAACTGAATGAAAAGAAGAAGAAACTATAGTATGAAACAAAGATACATTTTTAGAAAGAATGATAGTAAAAAAGTTTGGGGCACCTTGAATAAAAATTTGGGCAAAAAGGCAAATTCATCTCCATCATTCATAGTATCACAAAGCCCATTGATATTGCCAACTACTTTAAAGATTTTTTCATTGGCAAGTTTAGCAAAGGTAGGCATGACATGCTAGCAACAAATGTTGACGCTAAACATCCAAGTATATCTTACCAAATTATAAAAGCCAAGCAATGTCATTTTGAATTCACTAAAGTGAGAGTGGAAGAGGTGAAAACATTATTATGGTCTATCAACAATGACAAGCCACCGGGGGTCTGAAAACTTAATAACGGACGATATTGCCCCTCCTACGCCTACTAGAAAGTGTGTGCCCTCAGGCCAGTAAGGAAGCAAAAGTCATTCCACTACTTAAGAATGGTAAAGCCAGCTTTACTGGATCAAATAGCCGTCCAATCAGCATGTTGCCAGCCCTTTGTAAACTTTTGGAAAAATTGTCTGACCAGATACAATGCTATTTTACAGTAAACAAACTGACAACAGACTTTCAGCACGCTTATAGGGAAGGGCATTCAACAAGCAGGGCACTTACACAAATGACTGATAATTGGCTGAGAGAAATTGATGATAAAAAGATTTTGGGAGCTGTTTTGTTAAACTTCAGTGCGGCTTTTGACATCATCAATCATAGTTTGCTGCTGGAAACATGTATGTGTTATGGCTTTACAGCCCCTGCAGCGTAGCCTAGTGGTTAGGGCGTTGGACTAGTAACCGGAAGGTTGCAAGTTCAAACCCCCGAGCTGACAAGGTACAAATCTGTCATTCTGCCCCTGAACAGGCAGTTAACCCACTGTTCTGAGGCCGTCATTGAAAATAAGAATTTGTTCTTAACTGACTTGCCTAGTTAAATAAAGTTAAAATAAAATTTAAAAAATATACTGTGGATACAGAGTAACTTCTCTAACAGAACACAGAGGGTGTTCTTTAATGGAAGCCTCCAACATATTCCAGTTAGAATAAGGAATTCCACAGGGCAGCTGTCTAGGACTCTTAGTTTTTTCAATCTTTACTAACGACACGCCACTGGCTTTGAGTAAAGCCAGTGTATCTATGCATGTGGATGACTCAACAGTATACACGCCAGCTACTACAGAGACTGAAATGACTGATACACATAAACAAAGAGCTGCAGTTAGTTTCAGAATGGGTAGCAAGGAATAGTCTGTGAACAAATCATTTATTGAACCCTAACTAAATCGTTTTTATTTTTGATTTATTTAACTAGGCAAGTCAGTAAACCTTTTGCGTGTAGGGGGCAGTGAAAACATACCCATTTGAAACGGCCTATTTCTCAGCCCCAGAAACTAGAATATGCATATAATTGTCAGATTAGGATAGAAAACTCTAAAGTTTCCAGAACTGTCAAAATATTGTCTGTGAGTATAAACAGAACTGATATTGCAGGCGAAACCCTGAGGAAAATCCAATCAGGAAGTGCCTCTTATTTTGAAACCCTTCTGTTCCTACGCATGTCTAGTCTCCATTTAAAGGGATATCAATCGGATTCCCTTTTCTGTGGCTTCCCTAAGGTGTCAACAGTCTTTAGAAATAGTTTTAGGCTCTTATTTTAAAAAATGAGCGTGAAGGTTCACATTGCGTAAGTGGAGAGGTGGGGAATCTCAGAGTGAGTTTGTGCGCAATTGAGTTAAGCCACCATTGTTCCTCCCACTGTTATGGAAAAAGTTACACACTCGGTTGATATATTATCGAATATATATTTTAAAAACTACCTGAAGATTGATTATAAAAAACGTTTGATATGTTTCTGTGGACATTATAGATATTATTTGGAATATACGTCTGTGTTGTGGTGACCGCTCTTTCCTGTGGATTTATGAACATAACGCGACAAACAAACGTTGGTATTTTGGGTATAAAAATAATCTTTATGGAACAAAAGGAACATTTGCTGTGTAACTGGGAGTCTCGTGAGTGAAAACATCCAAAAATCATCAAAGGTAAATGGTTAATTTGATTGATTTTCTGATTTCCGTGACCAAGCTTCCTGATGCTAAGTGTACATAATGCTATTCTAGATAAACTTACACAAAAGCTTGGATTGCTTTCGCTGTAAAGCATAATTTCAAAATCTGAGATGACAGGGTGATTAACAAAAGGCTAAGCTATGTTTCGCAATATTGCACTTGTGATTTCATGAATATGAATATTTGTTAGTAATATTATTTGACTGTTGCGCTATGCTATTCAGCGGTTGCTGACACAAATGATCCCGCTACAGGGATGGGTAGTGTCAAGAAGTTAACAAAAGAATCCACTCTAATTTTGACGAAGTATTTTAATTTCAAGTTCGTGAACTAGCTAGCTAACATTATCTGGCTGGCTCGCTAAATAAAGTTACGTCATCCGTTGGGATTCATTGTTTACCAAGCTAGTTACATTTCTGAACAATACACTCTCGTCTTAGTGTCCCAGAGCGCAGAATAAGTGATGAATTTTTGAATTGCTCAACTCCCTTTGAAAATGTCCGGTGTCTGTAAACATCGACAACAAAGTGTAATTAAATTGTTGCCAGCAGCACTGTTACAGTCACCAAAACTCTGGACAACCTGTAAACTGCCTAACCAGCTCTGCTAGGGTGTGTGAAATAGTCAGAGTCAGGTGTTCTCTCATTATGTGTCTGGAAGTAGCTAGCCAATGTTAGCTTGGGTGCTTGACTGTCGTTGTGAGGTCAGAGCTTTCGGAACAACCCTACTTATTGGCCAGAGCATCCAGTGTTCGCTCTGAACGCGAAACGCTCTGATTTTACGTACTGACAATCTGACAGCACAGTCACCAACGCTCTGGATAACATACTGTAATGGCCTAACCAGCTCTGCTAGGGCGAGTACTGTTCAGTGAGCTGTTTTCTCTCTCTTAGATGTCTGGAAGTAGCTGGCAAGTTGGTACAGAACGCATGGATCAACCCTTAAAGAGATGAGTGGGGCTAAGGCTTAAGAGGGTGTGAACAATGCTGAATGGGTATAGACAAAGATGGGCTCTCCAATAGTAGTACCAAAATATTGAAAAGCGGTTTTCTTAAAAGTGAGTTTACAAGTTCATCAACTTTCAAAGCAGAATTACTTTCCCATTGTAGTGTATGATATACCATTTTGTAGCTTTGAGTCTCTAATTTAATCCAATGTAAAAAACAGAACTTAAAATGTTGCTACAGAAATATAGGTTGTATTTACAGTGGTGTTTGTTCTTCACTGGTTTCCCTTTTCTTGTGGCAACAGGTCACAAATCTTGCTGCTGTGATTGCAAACTGTTGAATTCCATCCTTTCACAATGTCAAGAAATTCACAAAACTGTATCCATGTGCATACTATCCTTTAAAACTCACCTGCAGAGAGGAACTATGACATTGGTGATCGGGAGTTCCCGGTGGTGTAGGTAGGGGGCATTAGAGGAGTGGAGACGCTGGCTGGAGGGTGCCAAGGACCTGTTTCTCATCCTCACCGAGCATTGGAACTTGGAGTACATATGGAGAGAGAAGCAAGGTGGGCCCTTTTCTTTACTAGATTCAACTTCACCTTGTCATACCGCCCAGGTTCAAAGAACATCAAAGCCGATTACCTGTCCCAACTCCACGATTCGGGAGAGGTTCTTGTCCTGAGTGGTCCCGTCATACTGCCCTCCTGACTCGTTGTTCAGGATGTCTCCCGCTACGTCAAGTCCTGCTCCGCATATGCCCAAACCAAGTTTTCCTGGAACGCACCAGCTGGAAAACTCCTTCCCCTCCCCATGCCTCAGTGGCCTTGGACCGATCTGTCGATAGATTTTGTCACTGATCTTCCCCTGTCTGATGGTTTCACCACTGTTATGGTTGTTGTTGACAGATTCTCCAAATCCTTCTTTTTTATCCCTCTCTCTGGTCTCCTTACTGATCTCCAGGTGCTATAGCCATCCGGGGGATATTGTCTCCGACCATGGTCCCCAATTCATGTCACATGAATGGAGAGACTTCATGGAGAAGCTGGGGCTCACGGTCAGTCTCACATCTGGGTACTGGCCTCAGTCCAACAGGCAAGTGGAGAGGACCAATCAGGAGCTGGAGAAGTTCCTGAGGAGTCACTGTCAGGACCGGCAGAGGGAGTGGGCCCGGTTTCTTCCCTGAGAGGAGTACCCCCAGAACTCTCATCCACCTGGTTGTCTCTCTTCCAGTGCATCCTGGGGTACCCTGGCTCTGTGGACCCCGAGCCAGACCGAAGTCCCTGCAGTGGATGAGTGGTTCCGGCAGGCAGAGATGATTTGGGACTCCAATGTGCCGTCTGGTGCCAAAAGGAGCAGGCGGACCGCCACCACAGTGAGGCACCCATTTTCCATCCTGGTGGTCCGGCTTTCCACCAGGAACCTCCCGCTCTGCCTGCCCTCCCGGCAACTGAGCAATCGGCTAGTGGGGCCATTCAAAGTTCAAAGTTCAAACTTACCGATTACAGCTTCCCAATGACTACGAGATCTCACCTTCTTTTCACGTTTCCCTCCTCAGGCCGGTGGTTCCTGATCTGCTGGCTGATGCCGTCCCCCATGACAACCCTCAGCCTCCCCTGGACATTGAGGGTAGTCCCGCCTATGCCGTCAGATCCCCCCTGAACTCCTGACGTCACGGGGGTCGACTCCAGTACCTGGTGGATAGAGAGGGGTGCAGTCCAGTGGACTGATGTTGGGTTCCAACGGACAACATTCTAGATCCCAACATCATCTGAGATGTCAACCTTCGCCGTCCGGACTGGCCCGCTCTTCGTCCTCCTGGCCAGTATCGTTCTAAAGCTGGAGCAGCATGTCATGGGGGGTTATTATCTCTCCAGCATTCATCACTGTCTACTAACCACTGGTCCTGGCGACCAATCCTTACGCACACCTGCGCCTCATTAGGCACATCTGGACTCCATCACCTCACTGACTACTTCCCCCTTTATATAGTGCTCTGTTGTCAAGCAATATTGTTTGTTTCCATGTTTAGACACTTTCTTGTTTTGTATTGTTCAATGTTCATCATTAAACTCACAAACTGCACTTGCTTCCTGACTCCCTGCCATCTACGTTACAGTCCCAGGATTTATGTTTTTTTGGTCAATGGGAAAAGGTGAGCTTCAACCAATTGTAGCTTATTTCAATACATTATATATTCAATGGGAAGTGTCAGATCCTTGATGCTTATGTCAATATTTTTGCCGTCAATGGGAAAAGACAGGTGTCAACCAAAGCATGCTTATGTCAATATATTGCATTCAATGGGATAAGATGAGCATCACAGGGTTCAATGGGGTAAAATTTTACTTACACTATTGATGCCTAGAGTCTAGATGCCTAAGTGAATGCATTGCATTTAATGGGGAGAGATTAGCATCCCAATAAGGATGCCTATGGTACTTGACACCGTCCTTCTCCCTCCTTTCTCTCTTTCTCCCTTCCTTCTCTTTCCCACTCCCTTCATCTTGTCACTCTTTCTCCCTCCTCTCTCATTCCTCATTCCTTTCTCTCACTCTCTCCCTCCCCCTCCATTCTTTCCCCCTTATTTACCATCTCCCCTTCCCCCTCATTTCTAGCTCTCCTACCTCCACAGACAGGATAATGACTAGTGAGTATGGCTGTTGTGGTGATTGTATTACCGCCACTGCGGTGGTCATGAAGTCAGTCACCCTTTGGTCACGGTTTCTCCAAGTGTTGATGCTGCTGATGGTCATTAGTAGCTTACCAAACTTACTAACTGCCTGGTACTCAGCACTCTATTGTCTCTCTAGTCACTCTGACATCAAAGCAAATGTAATCAAAATCTATTCAAACACTTCATGAGAGCCCATGTTGCGCAACATCCACATAGGCTTTTCAATTGCGCAAGAAAAGGGGTGACCTCTATAAAAAAGA
This sequence comes from Oncorhynchus tshawytscha, assembly GCF_018296145.1. Taxonomy (NCBI): domain Eukaryota; kingdom Metazoa; phylum Chordata; class Actinopteri; order Salmoniformes; family Salmonidae; genus Oncorhynchus; species Oncorhynchus tshawytscha. The sequence continues at coordinate 53,202,629 of NC_056440.1, read as the reverse complement.
GGAGGATCATATCAGCTTTCTATAGGCTAGGCCTATATTTATTTCTCAACTTTCCTAATATTAAGCACATTGCTTATCTTTACAACAGGAGTGTAGCCTACCTGCCTGGCATGAAAATGAACCACGGGAAAGGATACTCCATATGCTATTTCATTGCATAGATGACATGTATTTTTCCCCTGCCCCTGTTTCGAGACAGGTGCAGATAATGGTCCATTTTACATCAAAACAAATTTGAAACATACAGTACCAGTCAAAAGTTTGGACACACCTACTCATTCAATGGTTTTTCTTTATTTCTCCTGTTTTCTACATTGTAGATTAATAGTGAAGACATTAAAACTATGAAATAACACATTTGGAATCATGTATTAACCAAAAAAAGTGTTAAACAAATCTTAATATATTTTATATTTGAGATTCTTCAAAGTAGTCAAACTTTGCACGGATCACAACTTTGCACACTCTTGGCATTCTCTCAACCAGCTTCACCTGGAATGCTTTTCCAACAGTCTTGAAGGAATTCCCAGATATGCTGAGCACTTGTTGGCTGCTTTTCCTTCACTCTACGGTCCAACTCATCCCAAACCATCTCAATTGGGTTGAGGTCGGGTGATTGCGGATGCCAGGTCATCTGATGCAGCACTTCATCACTCTCCTGCTTGTTCAAATAGCCCTTTCACAGCCTAGAGGTGTGTTGGGTCATTGTCCTGTTGAAAAACAAATGATAGTTCCACTAAGCGCAATCCAGATGAAATGGCGTTTCGCTGCAGAATGCTGTGAGCCTTGAATTCTAAATTAAGGGTCACCTACATGCTTCACGGTGGGAACCACACATGCAGAGATCATCCATTCACCTACTCTGCGTCTCACAAAGACACGGCGGTTGGAACCAAAAATAAAACAAATTGGACTCATCCGACCAAAGGACAGCTCTCTAATGTCCATTGCTTGTGTTGCTTGGCCCAAACAAGTCTCTTCTTATTATTGGTGTCCTTTAGTAGTGGTTTCTTTGCAGCATTTCGAAAGTTGATGTTGAAATGTGTCTGTTACTTGACCTCTGTGAAGCATTAATTTGGGCTGCAATTTCTGAGGCTGGTAACTCTAATAAACTTAGCCTCTGCAGCTGGGTCTTCCTTTCCTGTGGCGATCCTCATGAGAGCCAGTTTCATCAAAGCACTTCATGGTTTTTGCAACTGCACTTGAAGAAAGTTATTTTTATTCTATTGTGAGATGGGTTTTTTAATTGAACCTTTATTTAAGAACAAATTCTTATTTACAATGACTGCCTACCAGGGAACAGTGGGTTAACTGCCTTGTTCAGGGGCAGAATAACATGTTTTTACTTTGTCAGCTTAGGGATTCGATCCAGCAAACTTTCAGTTACTGGCCCAACGCTCTAACCACTAGGCTACCTAGTGGCAATAAATAATAAAGTGGCAATATTTCGAGAATAAAGTCGAAATTTCATTTCATTAATAAAGTGGTATTTTCGAGAATAAAATGTAAATTACATTTTGTGAATAAAGTGTCAATTCTTCAAGAATAAAGTGGCAATATTTTGAGAGTAAAGTTTTTTTGGGGGTGTGTTCACGTAGCCTACTAGCCTATGTTCGTTAGAAGAATAGTTGCCATAAGGAAGAAATACTACTGTTAGTAAAACACCATCGATAAGGTAGTTAATAGTTGCCATTAAGCACATATTTTTTGCAAGGTGTTCATCTAGGCTTCGCAGAAGAAAGATGTAGCGAATTAGGAGAACAGACTGACAGGGACTCTTTGCGTTCAGTGACAGTGCAAAAAAAGTTTAGTGTTTGTGCTCATAACACACCATGGCCGTTACATGAATGTATGACAATATGTAACGGATGTGAAATGGCTAGCTAGTTAGCGGTGCGCGCTAGTGGCGTTTCAATCGGTGACGTCACTTGCTCTGAGACCTTGAAGTATTTGTTCCCCTTGTTTGAAATTGCCAGGGCGGGGGGGGATTTGGTTTGTGTTTGTGTGAGCGTGCAAGTTATTTGACCATTAGAATAATAACCGTGAGTGTGCAGTGACGCCTGTTTGAATTAGTATATTCGATCAGATTGATGACCATTTGTTTGTTTTGCCCCTACTTTTTACTGCCCACACACACAACCCACCTGTCTCTTCCTATGTATGTAACCACTGTTCCTCCTTCTGATAATAATCTGTGGCACTGCCTTTGTCCAGGTCCTAATACTTATAATAATATATAATATGCTTATTATCTGCTAAAAGAGAAAGGATTTCCTTGTTACTAAAGCCAAATCTAAAGTATAGTCTCACCATTTAATCTACTTGCAGGTATTTCAACGATGGCATGCACAGCAAATGGGAGCCAGGGAGACATGCACTTAACCAAATCCCTATGTTAATCTCAAAATAGACTTTTTTCTCCAAATTAAATTTAGAATTTATTCTTGGAAGTTTGCCACTTTATTCTTGAAATATTACCAATTTATTCTCAGAAAATTGCCACATTATTCTCAAAACATTGCCACATTCTGAAAATATTGCCACATTATTCACAAAATATAATTTCTAAGTTATTCTCAAAATATTTCAATTATATTCTTGAAATATTGGCACTTTGTTATGTACCATTGTGCAAAAAAATAATAGTCCAAGTCCCACCTTCCGTCACCATTTTTTTTCTTCTTTTTTTCCCACTTGGCCTTACTGTACTACTCTTCCATAAGCAGCAGCATGTGTGATTAATCAAACAAAGTGAGTGCAAAAAAGGGTCAATGCAGATAGTTTGTGAAGCTAATCAATGAACTATTTAGCAGTGTTATAGCTTGAGTGTAGAAGCTGTTCAGGGTCCTGCTGGTTCCAGACTTGGTGCATCGGTAACACTTGCCGTGCGGTAGCAGAGAGAACAGTCTATGGCTTGGGTAGCTGGAGTCTTTAACAATTTTTAGGGCCTTCCCCTAATATCGCCTGGTATAGAGGTCCTGGATGGCAGTGAGCTTGGCCCCAATGATGCATTGGACCCTACTCACTAACCTCGGTAGAGCCTTATAGTCAGATGCCAAGCAGTTGCCATACCAAGCGGTGATGCAGTCAGTCAAGATGCTCTCAATGGTGCA